>NC_025998.2:95486961-95578241 GCF_000442705.2 Elaeis guineensis | reverse complement strand
CGTGAGGAGCTGATCAGACGGAGCTTCGTGTGGATGATCCGCAGAGGCCAGACAATTGGGTGGCTGCGATGTGACGATCAGAGCCCTCCGACGGTGATCAGATTGCGGTGATCGACTACCCGCAAAAGGTGATGTGTTCTGAACACAGTACTGTAAAATATTTACTGATTCAAATTTGAATTTCAAATTTAAATGCATGCTGTTGTATCATATTTAGATCCTAGTGTAGGGTTAATTAGTATTAATTAATGAGATTAATTAATAATTCCGCTGTAAAATAGTAATTTTGAAAAAGTTTTAAAATTATCATTTTGCCCCTGCACTAAATTTTCGCTTCAATTGGTATCAGAGCAGGTTCTAGAATATGATATACATATGCATGCGTAGATTAAGGTGTAATCTATAAGTTTAAATTTGAAATTCAAAATTCAAAATTCGAAATTCAAAAAGATTTGAAATTTGAAATTTGAAATTTGTTAGAAGTTTCAAATTTGAAATTCAAATTTGAAATTTGAAATTTGGTTGAAATTTCAAATTTGAAATTTGAAATTTGAAATTCAAAATTTGAAATTTGAAATTCAAAATTCAAAATTTGAAATTTGAAATTTGGTTGAAATCTCAAATTTGAAATTTGAAATTTGAAATTCGAAATTTGAAATTTGAAATTCAAAATTCAAAATTTAAAATTCAAAGATTGAAAATTCAAAATTTGAAATTTGGTTGAAATCTCAAATTTGAAATTTAAAATTTGAAATTTGAAATTTGAAATTTGAAATTCAAAATTTAAATTTTGAAATTTGTATATTTAGATATACATGATCCAAGTAGCAAGTAATCTAATTGGGTTGGTTGCCATGGCCGTCCGGTCATAGGAGAAAAGTAGGGTTTAAAGGCCCTCTCTTTCCATTCGATGGGGTCTCCTATGGCGGTAGGGGTGCCGATGCAATTATATCCCATACCGATGAAGCAGCAAAAGGACTTAATTAAGAAATTTATCATGAATGTGTTAGATTAGATCTAAAAGAAAATTTATGATTTATTTTGAGTTATTTTCTGTTATGAAATGAGCAATAGAATTGCTGTTTATGAAATGTGCTGACCCGTTTGTGAAATGAGTTAACACATTTGGTGAACAGAAAATAAAATCTTTCAAATTTAAAAATTGTTTTCGAAATGCCAAACCCTGACCCATCAGCCCAAGTACTTAATTAAAAGAATTAAGTGTTGTCTAGTAGGTCTAGAATTGTGAATTAAGACCTAAGAAATTGCATAAACTTTTGGGTCAATGGGTTAGATGAATTAGGTCCATAATTGGGTTAGACCTAAGGTTAGTTTAAAAAATGGACTAATTGGAGTAATTGGTCAAATCTAATCAAAAGTTGAATTAGATTAGGTCAAGGATACTCTAGACTCAACTTCAATAGTTGTAGTTGAATGGGTCCATGTCTTTAACTAGACCAAGATGGACTTAATTCATGGCTACGCGGTGGAGCTCTATTTACTAAGTTGATCAAAATTAAAACTAATGAACCGGTTGTTGTCTAAGGTAAGTTCGACAGTTTTGACCAGTGGTTCTTAAGCGGGAGCTACTCGCATTGATTCGATCATTGACGAGTTAATGGCAAATCCCCACCACTGATCTCACTTACCTGGCCAATCTGGTAAGTTAGATTTTGATTAGATCACTTGGTGATTAGAGCTCACCCATGTCATTAGGTAAATCAGTATGACTGATTTAGGTGCTCCTAATGCCAGCTTTAATTAAATTCTTTTTAATCTGACTTGGTGAAGTCAGTGGGAGGATTGAAATTGGCTAGATGATTTCTTCTCTACTATTCTTTAATAAAATCCTCAAAATTATTAGGTCCCTAAAATGATTAAGTTATAATGATAACTAAGTCATAGCCTCCCATTAAGTGAATGATAATGAGTCCATTAGTTCAATGATCATTGGAGGCCCAAAGGCCTGGTGCTCATTGGCTAATGGAATTATTATTCATAATATGATAATTTGATTGAGTCTTTCTGATGGTGGTTAGGTTGGCCGGCCAAAGTCGGGCCTGATCATTTATTGGTCCGATTCACTAAATTAAGTCATGTTAATGGTTGGACCTAACCAGATCTTTTCAGTGGAGGCCAAAGCCTACTGATTAGGTTCTGGGGCAAAATAAATTACTAGAAGTTGTTTAGAGAAACAACTGGTTAAGAACCTACCCATAGATGCACATGGGTTGACCAACCAAAGTTGGGCTCGTGTGTAGTCTGTGTGGATTCTAGTACCCATTAAGGAATTAAAGTAATTTCTCGAATTGGAGGATGAGGCTACCAGTTCGTAAAAATATTGGGAAAAACTTTAGACTAAAGTCCAAGTCTTTAGTATTAATTTATGTACTAATAGAGGTCTCGTTTTCCTTTAAGCAGCTATGGCCACTACCCTGTCGCTCCGGTCATTATTAGATAATGACAAGCTCATGGGACCCAATTTCGATAGCTGGTATCAAAATTGAAAATCGTCCTTGAGCATGAACGGATCCTTTATGTAGTAACGATCCAGCACCTGAGGAGCCAGCTCCGAACGCTAGTAAAGCGATCCGAGACACTTACTTGAAGTGGCTCAATGACCGCACCACCGTTCGATGTATTATGCTGGCAGCAATGAATGACGAGTTCAGCCGAAGGTTGAGAATGCCCAGCCACAGGAGATGCTTCAAATGTTGAACGACTCCTTTGGCACGCCTGACGACGTTGAAAGGCACAAAACTAGTTGTGCTATTTTCAATGCTCGGATGAGGGATGGGGCCTCAGTCACTGATCATGTACTGTATATGATCGAGATGATTGAGCGCCTAAGCAAATTGGGCTTTCCTCTGCACGAGCAGCTCGGTAAGGATGCGATCCTTAATTCCTTGCCCAAGTCCTTCCTCCCATTTTTACTCATTTTCGAATGACAAAGCCTGCAGTAAACTACCACGGATTGTTGGGGTTGCTGCAGAACTTTGAGAAGGATCACCAACTCCATAAGGAGTCAGTGAATGTAGTGGGAGGGTCTTCTTCTCATCGTCAACCCTTTGGGAAGGGGAAGAAGAACAAGAAGAAGAAAAATAAGAAGGTGCAATCTCATGTGGGACAGTAGCACGGGGTCAGACCAAGAAGCGCAAGCATGACCAGAGCCAGGCGGAGTGCTTCTTTTGCAAGAAGCACGGGCATTGGAAGAGGAACTGTCCTCAATACATTGCCTCCCTGGACCCGAACAGGCCAAACAAGAAGCAAGGTAATTATATGATAACTCCTTGCAACTTTTCGATTTGTGATACTACTGCCTGGGTATTGGATACCGGAAGCCCTTATCATATTTGTAATTCGATGCAGGGTCTGCAGGTCAGTAGAAGATTTGATGAAGGCGAGAGGTTCCTGAATGTTGGAGATGGAAGCAAAGTTCCAGTTCTAGCTTTAGGAATCATGAGTCTTGTAATCAATTCTCGTAATGTAATTCTGAGTGAATGTCACTATTGTCCAAGTTTTTTATTAAATATTATTTCTGTAAGCCTTTTGGCCATGTACGGTTATGATTTTTTAATAAAAAGAAATATTTGCAATATCATTTTGAATGGTGTTACAATATTTGTTGGACAATTAAATAATGGAATTTACTTACTATCACAGCCTGTTAATGTGGTTCAAAAATTCGATAAACGCTCTAGAATAGATAATGTGTCAGAAGTCTACCTTTGGCACTGTAGGCTAGGTCATATCAATAAGAACAGGATAAACAGGTTGGCTCAAGAAGGAATTCTTGAAGTTAGTGATTGTGAATCACTTCCAACCTGTGAGTCCTGTCTTCTTGGAAAGATGACCAAGTCACCTTTTACTGGAAAAGGTGAGCGAGCCAGTGAACTCTTAGGTCTGGTACATTCTGATGTATGTGGACCCATGAGCTCAAGTGCAAGAGGTAGATTTTTCTACTTCGTAACCTTCACAGACGACCTATCTAGGTATGGGTATGTCTATTTAATGAAGCATAAGTCGGAATCATTTGAAATGTTCAAACTATTCGAAATGAGGTAGAAAAACAAACTTGGAAGTGTATTAAAACTCTTCGATCTGATCGAGGAGGTGAATACCTTTCCAATGAGTTTCTGACGTATCTAGGGGAGAATGGGATTCTCTCTCAGTGGACTCCTCCTGGAACACCACAGCATAATGGTGTGTCTGAAAGGAGGAATCGGACCCTGTTAGACATGGTTCGATCCATGATGGGGTTTGCTGGTCCGCCGATCTCCCTCTGGGGATATGCACTCGAATCGGCTTGTTACCTTCTAAATAGAGTTCCGAGTAAGTCTGTAGCCAAAACGCCATATGAGATATGGATAGGACGTAAGCCAGTACTCTCGCACCTTAGGGTTTGGGGGTGTCCGGCTTATGTTAAACGTTTAATTACAGACAAGCTTGGACCTAGGTCTGACAAGTGTAATTTTATAGGGTATCCAAAAGAGACCAAAGCGTATTATTTCTACCTTGCTGATGAGCAAAAGGTGTTTGTCAGCCTTAAGACAATCTTTTTAGAAAAGGAGTTCCTTAGTGAAGGAACTGTTGCCTCTAAAGTCGAACTTGACGAAGTTTGACAGGTGGAAAAACCGACACATGTTACTGAACCTGAACCGGATTTGATTAGATCAGATCCGGAGCCCATTGATTGTGCACCCTTAAGGCGGTCTGGTAGAGTACCACATCAACCGGACAGATATTATGGTTTCTTGGTCCGGGATGGTGATCCTATCGAACTTGATGAAAACGATGAGGATCCGATCACCTACATGGATGCAATGCAGAGACCTGACTCTGAGAAATGGCTAGAGGCCATGAAATCCGAAATGGAGTCCATAAAGGTCAACGATGTGTGGACATTGGTTGACCCACCCGAAGGAGTAAAACCCATAGGGTGTAAGTGGGTCTTCAAAAGGAAGAGGGGCGCAGACAGAAAGGTGGAGACCTATAAAGCCTGTCTGGTTGCCAAGGGATATCGTCAACGTTATGGTATAGACTATGACGAGACGTTTTCTCCTGTGGCAATGCTCAAATCCATTCGGATTATGCTTGCGATAGCTGCCCATCTGGACTATGAAATCTGACAGATGGATGTGAAGACAGCTTTCCTAAACGGAGAGCTGGACGAAGAGGTGTATATGATACAACCTGAAGGGTTCACATCCACAGATGAGTCTAAGGTGTGCAAGCTACAGAGGTCCATTTATGGACTTAAGCAGGTATCTCGGAGTTGGAACATACGTTTTGATAGGATGATCAAAACGTATGGCTTCGTTAAGAACGGAGAAGAACCCTGCATTTATAAGTGGGCTAATGGTCCAGCAGTAGTATTTCTTGTATTGTATGTGGATGACATTCTCTTAATCGGGAATGATGTCCCTGCATTACAGGGAATAAAGATTTGGCTATCATCACAGTTCTCCATGAAGGATCTGGGAGAAGCTTCCTACATCCTAGGGATGAGGATCTATAGGGATAGATCCAAAAAGTTGCTTGGCTTATCCCAGTCCACGTACATTGATACTATGCTGAAAAGGTTCAGCATGGAAAATTCCAAGAAAGGCTATCTACCGATAGGCCATGGAATTTCTCTCTCGAAGAGGGATTGTCCGACAACACCTCAAGAGAGAGAGCGTATGGGTAGGATTCCATATGCTTCAGCAGTGGGATCTATCATGTACGCCATGACATGTACACGACCAGATGTGGCATACTCACTAGGGGTAGTGAGTAGATACCAATCTGATCCAGGAGAGAATCACTGGAAGGTTGTTAAAACCATCCTGAAGTATTTGAGAAATACTAAGGACCAGTGGCTTATATATGGTGAATCAGACTTGAGACTTATAGGGTTTACAGACTCTAGTTTCCAGTCTGATCGAGATGATAGCAAGAGTGTGTCAGGATTTATTTTTACCCTTAATGGTGGGGCTGTCTGCTGGAAGAGTTTCAAGCAGCACACTGTGGCTGATTCAGTATGCGAGGCGGAGTATATTGCTGCATCAGATGCTGCCAAAGAAGCGGTGTGGCTGAGGAAATTCATCACCAAGCTCGGAGTAGCACCCTCCCTTGTTGGTCCAATTCTGCTCTACTGCGACAGCTTTGGAGCCATTGCTCAGGCGAAGGAACCAAAGGCACACCAGCGGACGAAGCATATTCTGCGCCGCTACCATCTCATCCGGGAGATCGTGGATCGAGGTGACGTCGACCTTCAGAAGATCGACGGGAAGGAGAACCTGGCCGACCCATTCACTAAAGCCATTGCGGTGAAGGAGTTCAATGACTACAAGTCGAAGATGGGTATTAGATACTACACCGATAGGCTTTAGGCCAAGTGGGAGATTGTTGGGAATAGTGTCCCAAAACCAATCGTCAGCCTGTTGACGGTTGTGCTCCTTTTGTATTAGTACATGAATTATAAATAAATAAAAGTTATTTTGATATTTTTTCATCACAAATGTTTCATCTTCTAATGAACTCCTGTGTTGTGGTGAAGTCCTTAGGACTATTTAGACTCGACAAAGGAGGATTTGTCGTTTAGTCCTTAAACATGTTCGTGACCAAATGATACGTTGTTACCAAGGACGACAATATTTATCGAGCATAGGTCGTTGTGTGCCATATGGGTTGGTTGTCCTCATAACCAAGGAGTGTGGAGACACTGGTATGGCATACAGGTGAGATGTAATGGTACATCTGCACTGAACGTGACCAACTCCGGAGCTATTTCTGCTGTCAAGATTTGCTCCGATGGGATATGGGTATAAATGTCCCTCCGACCTGAGACCGCCACGGTGACTTGCAAGCAACTCACTGCACTTAGGCACTGGACTACCTGAATTTCTAATTCAGTGACGGAAGGTTGCTGGGTGTAGTCAAGTACTTGAGTTGTCGGTGCGTGTGTCAAGATGGGATTGACCACTCCAGTTTAGGAGCTGTGTACAGTCGTGTTTCAATTTAGCAAAACCTTGGCCAGGGTAGTCCTAGTGAGGAGTCACAGGACTAATTAAGTTGAGCACGATTTGGATGATATCATCAGGGTTGACAGTTTAACTCTGAGTCATCCTAAACACAAAGGTCAAAAGGGATGAATTATACGGTAACCATATTCACGTAGGTTCTGAATGTTACGATTGCGATTATTCGACCTATCCGATTGTCGGGTACCATTGCTAGATGGTCACTTCGATTAGTACAGAAATTGGTTCCTGTGCTACCGGCTTAGGTTCGAACCTGCGGGGTCACACACATTAGAGGTTCCTTTCTGATCTGATGGCTGATTATGAGTCTTATCTATCTGGAACTCTATGATTGAGAATTAGGATTCTCTAATCATGAGTTCCACACATTTTGGGTACCGGGGTCAAAATTTTGAATTTTGAATTTTGAATTTGAAATTTGAACTCTTTGATCAGGGTTTCATATCGATGGTCTCTGATGCCTGATTGCCCATCGAATTTAGACTCAACATTTATGAGAGGTTTAATTAGTGATTTAATCACTAATTAACTCAATTTGATTGAGTAATTATTTTTGGATCAAGTCCAATTGAATTGGATTCAGTTTGGATTGACCCGATTAGGTTAAATGTTGACCTAATCGCTAAGGTGGTTTAGTCCCTGATTTGATCAGGGGTTAGGTTTAGTTAATTTCTGATTTGATTAGGATTTTATTAAGCCTAATTAAGCCTAATTATATTGGGTTTAATTTGGTCTAATTGTGCTCAACCTATTTTAAACTAGGTTGGCTCAATTTGAATCAAACCACCTTGTTTTAAATTCCCTGCGTCACCCAACTTCTTTGCACCCATTTGAATTCACGAGAAGAAACTTCTCGTGAAATTTTTCTCACATAAAACCCTTCCCCACATCCTCATTTTTGCACCATATGGATGGATAAATTAATTAGTTAGCCATTCAAATTCAAAGCATGTTTGAATTTGAATGGATAACTTATCACTTGCCCTTTCATCCTTATCCATTTTGTGCGCCACATTACTTACATGAGAAAAGGTTTCTCGTGAAACTTTTCCACGCACAAAGAGCCACGCCCCTTCTCTTCTCACGCCCAAAAGGATAGGGATAAGTTGGTTTTTGTTTGAATTCAAATTTGATTTGAATTCAAATGTGTAACCTCTTATCGTTATCCTCTCACGCGGATAAGACACGTTCGATGTTGTTTTAAAAAGAGGAGAAAGGTGGGACGTGCATAGAAAAATTAGGAGAGAAACTTTGGGGCGTGAGGAAGGCTTTTGCACAAGGTGAAGGTCCAAAACCTTCCGAGAGAAAAAGAAAGAAAAGAGAGAAAATTGGGCGCAGGGTTTTTGGTGTGTACCCTAGGGTTTCTACCTAGGGTTCGGGAAGTGAGATTGGTGTGCCACGAGTTTTGTGAGTCCACCAAATTTTAGAGAGAGATCCATCAGCCTCTCAAGTAACTGTGCAGATGATCCAGAGCATCTGAGAAGTCGGCACACATCGATCGAAGGAGTTCGATCAACATCTGCCATAAAAAGGGTGAAATCACGAACTAGCATTCGTGAGGAGCTGATCAGACGGGAGCTTCGTGTGGATGATCCGCAGAGGCCAGATAGTTGGGTGGCTACGACGTGATGATCAGAGCCCTCCGACGGTGATCAGCTTGTGGTGATCGACTACCCACAAAAGGTGATGTGTTCTGAACACAGTACTGTAAAACGTTTACTGATTCAAATTTGAATTTCAAATTTAAATGCATGCTGTTGTATCATATTTAGATCCTAGTGTAGGGTTAATTAGTATTAATTAATGAGATTAATTAATAATTTCGCTGTAAAATAGTAATTTTGAAAAAGTTTTAAAATTACCATTTTGCCCCTGCACTAAATTTTCGCTTCAGAGTGCTCACGTCTCCAACACTCTAAAGCGAGGTTCTTTGATGGACCTCACCCTCACCTAACCACTGATGTAGACTGATCTGAAACAACAATAAATAAATCATTAGTATGATCCAAATAAAAGAATCAAATTTGATTATATATAACGTGTAATGATTAATACCACTGGGATCCACCTCACTGGGACCCACCTTACTAGGACCTGCTCAGTCGTAGTCGGCTCACTGGGACCTACCAGTGCAGGACCCTCTGACACTGGAGTCGATAAGGCCATGGAGATTGGTGAAGGTGCCTCAACCTCCGAGCTGTCTACAGGTAACTATGAACGCGATCGTCATCGTCTATCTCCTGGTGCCATCTCTATAAGAATTGAGATGTAAATAAATATAATATTATATAATAATAATAATAATCAAATAATATTCTAATGAATATAATTATATCACATACTATTATTGCAACACAAAATTGAACAAAGAATAAAGATCTACTCATCAATATTCGTATCTTCCTCAATGTGTAGATCCTCATCCAAATCATAGTAATCAATATATGTATTGTCTTCTATCTCATTGTCATTTATGAACTGATCGTCACCCTCCGACTCATCCAGATTAGATACAAAATCAGCTTCAACTTCATTGGATGAGAGATCAGCCCTATTCAAAGGTACCGTTACAAGTTCTTCATCAATCAAAAACTCGATTGACATTTGTTCTTCTTGCTGAAAAGCTTTCTCTCTATGTAAATTCGAAATTTTATCCATCTTTAATCGATTTGGTATGTCATATATGCCTTTAGGTATTATTTTTTATATGACATGCTAATTACCTCGATACTTTAGATCCTTCGAATATATTACTTGTTTTGCTTGAGTTGCTAATACATAAGGCTCATTTTGGTACCATGTTCATGCAAGATTTACTATGATAAATTATAAATTGACATGAATCCTGATCTTTTTATTACAAATATCCCACTATTCATACTGAAACAAAAATACAGAATTATTGGACCCATACTTCAGTTCTATGATATCTACCAGTACACCATAATAATCAATCTCTTCTTCT
Organism: Elaeis guineensis; assembly: GCF_000442705.2. Classification (NCBI taxonomy): domain Eukaryota; kingdom Viridiplantae; phylum Streptophyta; class Magnoliopsida; order Arecales; family Arecaceae; genus Elaeis; species Elaeis guineensis. The sequence continues at coordinate 95,568,251 of NC_025998.2, read as the reverse complement.
CCTTCATATCATGTTGTAGCAATTTCACTATTCTGGATTCGTCATTGCATCTTAAGCTCTCTTATGTAAAATCTCATTCCTCCAATAATATAGGATGTGTAGTGATTAACCCTTCGATTGGGACCACATGCTAAATCATGCAACTCATCGGTTGCACCCACTTTTTTATTAAAATACTTATGTTTCATCTACATCATAAGATAAAAAATTATATTGATTGAAATAATATTATTTATAAGTAAATAAATAATATATCACTAATACAACTTACAAGATCACCAAACTATTTTGTAAATTTTTTTCTATATCGATCATCAGCATCCATATTATTCTCTCTACATAGTATATTCTTGTGCTCACTACAAGAAGTTATAATTTTTAATTTTACATCGACATAAAAAATTTTCTTAATCGTTAAACAGTGTCGTAAGATGATACTTACTCAATAAAATTTTTAATTTCTTCATAATTATTTAGAACATAAAAATATGCCTTGGATAGCTCGTTCACGTTTATAAATTCAAATTTTCTTACATCAATAGGTCAAACCATTTGTTTAAATATAGATAACGTTAGCTCATTGTCACCCCATTCACAGTCTACATTATGATCTACATGATTAAATCTTATTTTGATATCATCAAGATACATCGAGCAGAATGTGATAGACTTAGTAGCTATATATGCTTCCACTATAGACCCTTCAGGCCTTGCTTTATTGTACCCATATTTTTTTAAGGTGCATAAAAATTTGTAATAAAAATAAATTTAAATTTTATAAATATATTTGCATCTTATAATTGATATGATAAAATACGTATAACTTCTTTACCTTTCAATAAGATACATCCATCAATAATGTACCGGTCTGGTCAAAAGAGTTTTCTTTGGAAGATGGATAGCCAGATGCACCATAACATCAAAAAATGATGGTGAAAAATTTTTTTCTAACTTACAAAGAATGAGTACGATATCTTTCTCTGATCTCTCAAGTAAGTTAATCTTTAATTTTTGACAACATAGTTCTCGAAAGAACACTCTCAGCTCAATCAATGCAGTTTGAACATCACCATCCAAATAGCCACGTATGACCACAGGAAGCAAGCATTGCATCATCATATGGGAGTCATGACTTTTCATGCCAGAGATATTACTGTCGTTGTTCCCAACACACCACGATACATTTGAAGCATATGCATCAGAAAACTTTATAATTTTGAACCATCCATAGAAATTCTTTTTTTTCTCTCCAAACATTGAATAACATACGGATGGCATAAAAAATCTCTCACCTCGATGAACTAAATGCAACTCTGATCGAATTTTTATTTTCTGCAGATCAAGATGAGCTTTTATACCATCTTTTATTTTTTCTAAAATATTCAATACAGTATCGATGATATTATCACAAATATTCTTTTCAACGTACATTATATCTAGATTATGATGAAGTAGTAGTTGCTTCCAATATGATAGTTCAAAAAAGATACTTCGCTTCATCTAATTCAGCTCAGCTTTAGTACGCTTCTGCTTGTGAGTATCCGATATTTTTCTATATCGAATATTTTCAATGATTTCAAGTTGTTCTAAAATTTTTGGTCTACTTAACTCCTTGGGTGGTGGACGTCGATCGGACTTACCATCAAAGAACTGATTATATTGGGTCCTCCAAGAATGATTAGCAGGAAGAAACCGTCGATGATCCATGAAACATATTTTTCATCCATGCTTTAAATGTAAGGAGGATGCATCCCTATTGCATATTGGACATACCAGATATCCTTTGGTGCTCCATTCAGATAAATTTTTATACATCAAAAAAATATTTATAGTCCATAAAATCAAAACATGTAGCTTAAAATTATTTCAACTCACAGAATCATATATCTGAACCCCATTTTCCCATAACTCCTTCAGATCATCAATCGAAGGTCATAGATATACATCAATTTCATTACCTGATGCTTTTGGATCCAAAATCAACAGTGACATAAAAATAAATAGTTCTTTCATGCACTTTCAAGGTGATACACTGTGTACAGCTAGCATCACAGGCCACATGATATAAGAGGTACTCATATTGTTAAAGGGATTAAATTCATCTATCGCTAGACCAAGCCTGATATTGTGTGGGTCACTCGTAAAGTGCAGATGCTTTGCATCGAAGTCTTTCCACACTAAAGAGTCGGTCGGGTGGCTAAGTATGTTCTTCTCTGAAACTCGCTGCACATAATGCCATCTTATTTCTTCAGCTGTCTTTATGGACATATATAACTTTTGAAGTCTTGGAATCAATAAAAAATATCTCAAAATCTTTTGAGGTATCTTCTTTGATTTTCTATTATCAATTTTATATCTAGGCTTATCACAATTCAGACATTTAGTTGCTTGTTCATTATCCTTATAAATTAATATGCAGTCATTTTCGTAGGCATATATAAGAGTATAGCCAAGTCCAATTTTTTGCATGTATATTTTTGCTTCAGAATATGATTTCGACAGTCTCTCTCCATCAGGTAGAGCTATTTTAATCAATGTTAAAATTTGGTCAAATGACTTCTGTTGGTGCAAAAATCCACCGACATCGGAGAAGCTAGAGTTGAGGGAGTCATGGTCGCTGTCGGGACTTGCAAAGAAAGTCTAAATCAGAGTTGGGGGTGCTCCGGCAAGACCCTCTGATACTTAAGTCAGTTCTCTATCTCAACAAAAATGAAGCGCTCGAATGAGAATTTTAGTAAAATTTTGAGATAGAGATTAGAGCTTAGAGAATAACGTATCTGGGGTCTCCCTTTTATAGGCGGAGGGCATAACAGATTGATAGCAACGTTTGTAACCGCCTGGTAGCGGGCCGTTCAGGGCCATAAGGAGTTTGTTGCAGAGAGTAGTGGCATCAGGGGCTGTTCAGAGTCACGTGGAGCTTGTCGTGGGGAGTGGAGTGGTGTCTATTATCGTGACTTGCCAGAGAGTGGTGGAGCCGTGTGGAATCCATTGCAGGGAATCCATTGCAGGGAGTGGAGCAGGGTGGCGGCTCTTGTCGTGGCTTGCCAGAGAGTGGTGGAGCTGCGTGGAATCCGTTGCAGGGAGTGGAGCAGGGTGGCGGCTCTTGTCGTGGCTTGTCAGAGAGTTCGGATATGTCGGTCGAAGCTCGGCTAGGATGCCTGATGAAACAGAGCGGCTCTCCACATCGTCGTTCTAGGAAAGGCCCGGATGTTCTGAGGTCACTGACGTTTCAGGCGAAAGTCATCTGCTGTAGGAGCTCGGACGAAAGCTTTCTGTTGGTGACATCCGGTTTCATGCAAAACTCGGCAGAAGGTCGACCGTTGGTGGATTTCGGATGGCATTGTAGAGGGTCACCCACTGGGAGGGGGTCTGGAGGGTTTTGAGGAAATTCAATCGGTGCTATTGAAGTCCGACTGACATTATTTGAGGCCGATGGCTCGGGAGGTACGGCAGACGTCGGGGGCAATTGGTTGTTGGGGGAGCACAACTGCTGGAACCCGTTTGTCGTAGAAGTTCATCCGACATCTATCCACTACAGAAGTTCGGTCGGAGTTTGATTCTTACAGAAGTCTGGATGGGGATCATTTATTGAAGAAGCTCGACTGAAGCCCGCCTGCGACAGGGGTCCGGAAGGAATTCGTTCACAATAGAAGCTCGGATGGAGGCTTACAGTAGAGATCCGACGTGGACTGCTCGTAGTAAAAATTTAGAGTAGGTCGCTTGTAATAGAAGCTCATAGTAGACCATTTGTAGTAGGAGTTTGGAGTAGATCATTTGTAGCAGGGGCTCGGATGAAGTCTACCTGCAATAGGAATTCGGGGCAGAGGTCCGGCTCCCGTAGGAGCTCGAATGAAATCAAAGAGGCAGTCGACCGCTGTAGAAATATGGGTGGAGTCAGGTTGCTATAGAAATCTATCCTTGGGGATGTTCTACTGTGGACGAAGTCTGGGAAATTCGGATCAGAATCTGTTATGGCTGAAAGAGATCTGGAAGAGGTCCGGAGAACAGTCGATCATTGTAGAAGGTCGGTAGATAGTGAAGCCCGGAGAGCATTTGAAGTAGTCCGGTGGACGACTGAAGAAGTTCGTCATTGGAGAAGTCCGAAAGGGCGTTATCATAGCTTAGACAGTTGGGGGAGTTTAGAAAAGCATCGCACCAGGTCGAAAATTCAGCTGCTAGAGAAATCTGGAAAAGATGCCGCACTAAGCTGGAGGGATCTCGGGAGAGTTGGCCTCTTATGAACATCGGCTGGGGGTATTTTATACCCAACACCAATCCTCCTACTTCCGAGTTCGAGTTTCGAATGAAGAAAGTACAGAGAAATTTTCATAGCCGAAGTTGCTCCCTCGATTTCTGTGCTTGGCAGTTGTCAGATATTTGACGTTCGGCATGCTGGTACCGGAGTCTTTTCGGAAAAGATTTCTTCTTTTTGGAATTCCCACCAGGACATGGCTCTAGGTACGGAGTAATAATGTCTTTGCCAGCTGCCTGCCATTTCTAATAGCCTATCAAGGTGGGTGGGACACGCGGCGAATACAGACCGGCCAACGGAGATCCGAAATCATAAGTGCGCCGGATCCCGGGGTCTATTTAAACACGTTCTCCTCCTTCATAGGTTTCACTTTGCTTAAGAGAATCCCTCGGTTCTCCTCTTCTTCCCTGAGAGCTCCAGTTTCCTCTAGCATCCTTCCCGGCCTAAGGCATTCATCGAGTCGACCTCCATCGTTCTCGCCATTCCCCTGTGCTCCTGGGGTTGATCAAGATTAGTTTCGAAACTTTCTATTATTTTTCTGTCCTTCCTTCTTCATATTCTGTTTATTTAGCTTTCTCGGGGGCCTGTCTGCTATTTTTTCCAATTTTTTGGGATTTTTGTGGCTTCCGTCTGATCCAAAATGTCCTCTGATATCTCCTCCTCTAGCAGTTCTAGGAGTTCGTCAGCCCCAGTTCCCCATAGTACCGGTACCGTAGACGAACCCGTAGCTAGGACTGAACCTTGTCCGACCTTTGCGCCGGACACCATCCCCTGTTCCTTGACTCCAGATGAACTCTCACTGATAAGGATTCAGTATGGAGTTCCTTCAGAGTACGAGCTGGAGCTTTCTGAACCATCTGGCCAGGCTAGCGCCCCTCCTCTCGGTCGCTTTTGTTTGTACCAGGAAGCCTTCCGTGCTGGACTTCAGCTCCCGCTGCCACCCTTCGTTGTTGCTCTCTTCCATTTTCTGAACATTTCTCTAGTTTTCATCATGCCGAACTCCTTTAGATTTTTGATAGGGTTTCTTTCCCTTTGTAATTTAGCCGAAGTTCGGCCGACTCTTCCTTTATTTAGGAACTTCTACACCTTCAAGCACCATCCCTCGGCAAAGGATTGGTGGTACTTCTCCCCCTAGTTCGGTAGAAAGGGGTTGCTGAAAGGCACCCCCTCTTCTGTCCATAACTGGAAGGAGAGGTTCTTCTACATCCGATGCCCAACCTTAGAGCTAGGGTTACCCCCTTGGGGTTCTCTGAGGGATTCCGCCTGCTGGGCCTCTAGCCTGGAAAGGGACGACCTCGAGGCCTCAAAAGAACTCGAGGCCTATCAAGCTCCCCTCCTCCCCGAACTTCTAAGAGAGTAACTTTTGTTCAACATCGGCCTGAGTCCCCTTAACCCTGCCGGTATCTCTCCCCTTTTTGTTTTTTTTTTCTTCTTCTCTCTTTCTTCTTTTTTTTTTTTTGGATACTTCTCCTTCTTCTTGTTCCATCTCGGAGCCATGCTGATCTTCTTTTATTGTAGACATGGATGCAAGCGTGGCTCGGAGGTTAGCCCAGGGTCTCAAGACCCACAAGAGAAAGAATGCCTCAACTTCGGGGTCGGTGAAGAAAGCCAGGACAGAGGGGACAAGCTCAGCCATGCCTGCTCTGATGCTCATCGCCGTCGAAGTCCCCTCCGACGTCGAACCTGAAGTCCCCCGAACCCTTTCACAGAGCCCCCCGGTCGAGGGTACCGTTTCGGAGGTTCGTCCCGAGGGGGCACCCGGGGCCAAAGGGAGGAAGAGAAAGAAGACCCTAGCCCGGAGGAGTCGCAGTCGTAAGGCTGCCACCGAGGGGGTCGGTGGCTCCAAGGAAGACTTGGGGTGAATCTCTTCAACAACAGGGACTTGATAAAGAGGCTGGTCGAAGGGTGCATCCTGCCCGAGGTCGTCGAGAGGATCGTCCTCGCTGATCCCGAGCTGCGGGTCTGAGACTCTCTGGGATCGTTTCTCAAAGTAGGCTAACTCACCTTTTTTCTCCCTCCTGCTTCTTCAACCTAGTCTTGAGCTCTCATATCGACTCCCCGACCTTTCTTGCAGATTGGGCATCAGCTCATCGCCAACATCGAGGTGGCGAAGATCGCCAAGAGGGAGGCAGCTCGGGCAGAAGAAGGTCGCCTAGCCGGGGCCGCCCGTCTTGAGGAGAAGATCGCCGAGGTCCTGAGCCTTTGGTAGGCACTGGAAAAGGAGGGACAAATCTCGTCCGATTTGAGGACTATCTTGGAGGAGGAGAGAGGGAAGGCTGAGGTCGAGGTCTCCACATTGAGGGTGCAGGTTTCCAAGTGGAAGGAGCAGGCTTCCAAATTGAAGGAGCAGGTTTCTGAGTTGAAAGCGCAGATTCCATCCCTAGTCTCGGAGGCAAGGGCTCGAGCAGTGGAGGAGTTCAAAGGCTCCTCCGAGATGGAAGATCTGAAGGTCCAGTTCGGCCAGGATGCCTTCATCAAGTGATTCAAGCTCTGCCAAGAGAAGGTGGCTGGGAGGTTTCTCGAATTGGATCTCAGCTTCCTGAATGAGGTGTCTGATGATGAAGCCGGACCATCTGACATCGCCGTCGATCCTCTTCCAGTCGGGACCTCATCGACTGCTGTGGCCACCACTAACGATCTTTCAGGGATGCTGACCCCCTCTACTTCTACCCCAGAGGTCCGAAATCTCTAGTTTTATATTTTTCCTTTGTGGTGATTGTTTCTTCGTTCTCTTGTACTTGAAGTTTATTTGATCAATGAAGCTGGATTTGCGTTTACAAAGGATCGCCCCCTCTCTTTTTTTTTTTTTTGTATCCTTTTCCTTCTTTTTATCTTCTAGCATTAATTTGAGTCGTGGCACTCTTGTCCTCCAATGACAGTATCCTGTCGAAGCTCTTCCCCTGTCAGAGGGTATTCCCTTGAAGTTGATGATATGAGACCTTCAAAAGAAAGTTCGTCAGTTGACAAGAAAATCCAAAAAGCTGGAAGACGAACTTTGCCGGCTGAAGGAGAGCCATTCAGAGGTCACCGCAGAGGCTACTCGATTTCAGGACCTCCACAGGAAAAGTCTCATGGAATACACCAAAAGGAAAGCCGACTTCATCACGGAGCTTGAGGAACTACGAAAATGTACCAACGACTGGTCATAGACTCATGCTTCCAAGATCAGCTTCTTTAAAGTCGAGCTGGCGGCTGCACGGGAGAAGTTCGACCGGCTGGAAGGGAGCTCATCCTGGCTCACAGTCCGGACTGACCGTGATCAAGACTGGTCAAAGAGGTTCTCCGACCTTCAAAAATAGCTGCGGGACACTGAGGTGACTTACGACACCCACCGGATCGGCTGGAGCAGACAAGTAGAGGACTACCGAAGGAGGCTCCAGACGGCGACTGACGAAGTTGCCCGCCTTCAAAGTCGGTTGTCCGAGAGAGTCCAGCTTGTCCCTGCACAAGGTTCTGATGAGCTTTGCTCCTTGAGAGGAACTATGGCAGAACTGTTCGTAGCCCTTGGGCGGGAGGAAGCCAAAGTACGGTGGCAAAAAATTCAGCTGGTCCACGAGCAGTAGGCAGTCAAGGACGCCGAGGCAGAGTCCGAGGTCTTGAGGAGAAGACTTCGAGAGCCGGAGGATGAGCGTCAGCGATTCCATCGGATGTTCCAAGATATCCTGCTGAAAAAGATAGAGCTAGAAGTGGAAGTCGAAAATTTGAGACAATCCATAGCGGGGGCTGGAACCGAGAGCTCGAAATCAGAAGAAACTGGGCTTCCTTAGAGCCTCTTTTCCTTTTCTTCTTCTTTATCCTTTTGTTTTTTGGCCTTTAAGGCTTTGTAATGAGTACTTCACCAATGAAATGGAAATGAAATTATCTGTTACCTTGTCTATTCTGGTATTAAATGGCTGTTTACCAAACTCCATTTGTCTTATGTATTGTTCTGCGCCGACGGAGTTCGTAATTCCTCGCCGGTTCTTGCTTTGAGTCGTTGTTTGCTGAACTTCTTTTATCTTCCGTCTTGTTCGATGCCGATGCAGTTTGAAGATTTCTGATCATTGTCGTGTCGATTTGCCTTTAGGGACCAGAGATTTTCGATAGGGGTTTTCTCTTCCGTCGAGACAAGATCCCTTGTGCTTTTGATGTAGTTCATTTTTTACCTATCGCTGGTGTAGTTCGTCACTTTTTCTTTTTGCTTCCCCCTTTCTTCTGTGTTTGAGTGGGGATCTTCCCTCTGCTCTTTACGAGATTGTGAGAGTATAGAGCAGTCATTGGGGAAGCTTTCCTCCTTGTCGATCAACCGAATCTCTGCTTGCATCGGGATGAGGTCCTCCCCTTGTTCCCGACAGTCGGTTTCAGCTCATGTTAGGATGAGGTTCTCCTCCTGTTCCTAACAAGGCTGTGGGGGCATGTAAGGGATGTTGTAAGGGCCTCTCCTCCATTCGGTCTTTAAGAAATTAGGCCTTCGACTTTGCTCATGTTAGGATGAGGTTCTCCTCCTGTTCCTAACAAGGCTGTGGGGGCACATAAGGGCCGTTGTAAGGGCCTCTCCCCCCATCCGATCTTTAAAAAATCGGGCTTTCAACTTTGCTCATGTTAGGATGAGATTTTCCTCCTATTCCTAACAAGACTGTGGGGGCACATAAGAGCCGTTGTAAGGGCCTCTCCCCCCATCTGATCTTTAGAAAATCGGGCCTTCGACTTTGCTCATGTTATGATGAGGTTCTCCTCCTATTCCTAACAAGGCTGTGGGGGCACATAAGGGTCGTTGTAAGGGCTTCTCCCCCCATCCGATCTTTAGGAAATCGAGCCTTCGACTTTGCTCATGTTAGGATGAGGTTCTCCTCCTGTTCCTAACAAGGCTGTGGGGGCACATAAGGGCCGTTGTAAGGGCCTCTCCCCCCATTCGGTCTTTAAGAAATCGGGCCTTCGACTTTGCTCATGTTAGGATGAGGTTCTCCTCCTGTTCCTAACGTGCTTAATTTCATTTATATGGGAGAGTTATTTCCTGTCGTTATAAGCTCATACCAAAGGAAAAAATGCGCGAATATGAAAAGAATTTTCATTCAGGGCAAAGTTGTTGGTAATACATTCATAGATTTTTTGAACCCTATAGCCACAGAATGTCTGCTCCCCGCTGGGGTCCCCCTGAGATGGAGTTGATAATTCCAATTGGAGGCCGATCTTCTGGCTGCTCTTCCCTTCTTGGCGATTCCGACTATGGCAGGGCCCTAGGTCGATCTTCTCTTCCTTCAGGTCGGCATCGAATAAACCTTTCGAGCTGACCTCATTTGATGAGCTCCTCGATCTCATCTCGGAGCTGAATACATTTTTCTGTATCATGGCTGTGGTCATGATGATAGAGGCAGAATTTGTTCAGGTTGCACTTTTTGGGGTGCGAGCGCATCCTCTCCGGCCTTGGGAGCTGCTCCCTAATCTCCATCAATACTTGAGTTTTCGATGCGTTGAGAGGGGTGTAGCTGTGGAATCTTTCGAAAGGAGAGCCTCGTCGAACTCGACGGTCTGGGCTTCTCTGTTTACGAGTTTGGGGAGGAGTCCGGATGTGCCTATGTCCGGGAGGAGTTCAAGAACATGACCGAGCTTCACTTGGTCCTTTTTCGACTATGGGCTTGCTCGAGTCTCCCGCCTGCCGCTCTCTCACGGTCTCCTCATCCTTCATCTTGAAGGCTTCTTTTGCTCAGGCATATCCTTCAACCCGAGCCAACAAATCAGTAAAATCCTTGGGGTACTTCTTTTTCAGGGAGAACAGAAGGCCATTTTTTTGAAGACCGCCTTTTAGAGCAGCCATCACGATCGATTGGTCCAAGTTTCAGACCTCCAATGCGGCGACGTTGAAACGGTTGACGTAAGCCCGGATGGACTCCCCCTCCCTCTGCTTGATGTTGATGAGGGACTCCGAACCGCTCTGGGGACGTCGGCTACTAACAAAATGAGCCGTAAACTGGTGGCTCATCTGATCAAAAGAAAAGATGGTACCCGGCTTCAATGCTGAGTACCAATTCCTTGCTGCTCCCTTCAGGGTGGATGGAAAAGCTCGACACAGGATGGCATCTGACGTGCCATGGAGCAGCATCATTGTCCAGAAGACCTCCAGGTGGTCGACTAGGTCTGAGGTCCCATCGTAGCTTTCGAATTGAGGGAGCTTGAAGTTTGGCGGGATCGGTTCCTGCATGATCATTTGAGAGAAGGGAGGATCAGTACAGATGTCTTCACCATAAGCGGGGGGAGCATGGCGGAGTTCCTCGATCTGTCGGTTCATCTCCTAGAGCCTTCGATCCAGGAAGTCCTCTCGACTGCGGGTCTCGAGGGTCTTCGGACAGAATGGAGGTAGAGATCTTCCAGGAGTAGAATCATGATCGGACTGAGGGCTCTCCACCCTCAGATTTGTCTTTCCAGGAAAGATGGGTTGACTGGCCCAAGTGGCCCACCCTACCATCAGATTTTGGAATTCCGACGATGTTCTCTCCAACCGCACCGACGCCTATGGCTGTTGTTGCTGTTGCATGGCTTGTACTGCTTCAGCGAGGCCTCTGACCTGCTGAACCAGTAGGTCGAATTGCTCCACACCGACCACCATCGCCGGAGGAGGAGGGGGAGCTTGGGAGACTGGAGGTGAGGCCGGAGCCTGAGATCTGGCCGCAGAGGTCGTGGATTGCCTGGTGGATGCTCTGCGGGGAGGCATTGGGCGAAGATTTAGTAGACGAAGGAGAAGAGGATGTTAGAGAAGATGACCAGAATCAGTCTCGTTGAGCACTCCTTTAAGAACAAGGGTACCACAAAGATATAGGCCCCTTCCTCTAGCACCAATTCTGTTGGTGCAAAAATCCACCGGCGTCGGAGAAGCTGGAGTTGAGGAAGTCGCAGTCACCACCGAGACCTGCAAAGAAAGTCTAAACCGGAGTTAGGGGTGCTCCGGCAAGACCCTCTGACGCTCAAGTCAGTTCTCTGCCTCAACAAAAATGGAGCGCTCGAATGAAAATTTTAGCAGAGTTTTGAGATAGAGATTAGAGCTTAGAGAATAACGTATCTGGGGTCCCCCTTTTATAGGCGGAGGGTGTAACAGATTGATAGCGACATTTGTAACCGCCTGGTAGCGGGCCGTTCAGGGCCATAAGGAGTTTGTTGCGGAGAGTAGTGGCGTCAGGGGCTGTTCAGAGCCACGTGGAGCTTGTCGCGGGGAGTGGAGTGGTGTCTGTTGTCGTGACTTGCCAGAGAGTGGTGGAGCCATGTGGAATCCATTGCAGGGAGTGGAGCAGGGTGGCGGCTCTCGTCGTGGCTTGCCAGAGAGTGGTGGAGCCACGTGGAATCCATTGCAGGGAGTGGAGCAGGGTGGCGGCTCTTGTCATGGCTTGTCAGAGAGTTCGAATCCATCAGTCGAAGCTCGACTAGGATGCCTGATGAAACAGAGCGGCTCTGCACCTCATCGTTCTGGGAGAGGTCCGGATGTTCCGAGGTCGCTGACGTTTCAGAAGAAAGTCATCTGCTGTAGGAGCTCAGATGAAAGCTTTCTGTTGGTGACATCCAGTTTCATGCGAAACTCGACAGAAGGTCGACCGACGGTGGATTTTAGATGGCGTTGGAGAGGGTCACCCAGTGGGAGGGGGTCTGGAGGGTTCTGAGGAAATTCGGTCGGTGCTGTTGAAGTCCGACTGACATTATTTGAGGCCGATGGCTCAGGAGGTACGGCAGACGTCGAGGGTGATTGGCTATTGGGGGAGCCTGACTGCTGGAATCCATCTGTCGTAGAAGTTCGTCTGACATCTATCCGTTACAGAAGTTCGATCGAAGTCTGATTCTCACAGAAGTCCAGATGGGGATCGTTTATTGAAGAAGCTCGGCTGAAGCCCGCCTGCGACAGGGGTCCGAAAAGAATTCGTTCACAATAGAAGCTCGGATGGAGGCTTACAGTAGAGATCTGACGTGGACCGCTCGTAGCAGAAATTTGGAGTAGGTCGTTTGTAATAGAAGCTCAGAGTAGACCATTTGTAGTAGGAGTTTGGAGTAGACCGTTTGTAGCAGGGGCTCGGATGAAGTCTACCTGCAATAGGAATTCGGGGCAGAGGTCCGGCTCCCGTAGGAGCTCGGATGAAATCAAAGAGGTGGTCGACCGTCGTAGAAATATGGGTGGAGTCAGGTTACTGTAGAAATCTGTCCTTGGGGAAGTTCGACCGTGGATGAAGTCTGGGAATTCGGATCAGAATCTGTTATGGCTGGAAGAGATCTGGAAGAGGTCCGAAGAACGGTCGATCATTGTAGAAGGTCAGTAGATAGTGAAGCCCGGAGAGCATTTGAAGCAGTCCGATGGACGACTGAAGAAGTTCATCATTGGAGAAGTCCGGAAGGGCGTTATCATAGCTCAAACAATTGGGGGAGTTTAGAAAAGCATCGCACCAGGTCGGAAATTTGGCTACTAGAGAAATTCGAAAAATATGCCGCACAAAGCCGGAGGGATCTCGGGAGAGTTGGCCTCTTATGAACTTCAGCTGGGGTTATTTTATATCCAACAACTTCTGACTCCATCGGTTCATGATTTTAATATGAAGCAATTTTATCAAAAACTCTAACTTAGAAAATTTTATACAATTTGGATAAAGTGGCTCTCGTGCATTCCTTACAAGCTTTACAAACTATTTAGAGGTCCCTTCTACCTCAAGCTAGATATTAAGTTCATGATCAGAATTGCTTTTAGATGTAGTAGTATTCATCCATACATTCGAACAAGCACCTTGATGTAAATCATCTAACAATTCTTCTATACCACTATGTTTGACAGGTCCATCAGCATCACTATCATCTTCAGTATCGTCATCATCGCGCACCACCTCATTCGGATCACCCTCCCCATGCTATGTCCAACAAATATACTTCTTATCCATACCATATTATAGCAAATGCTCCTCAACAAGTGTTATGTGATGACATACCATATTGACACATCTCTTACATGGATACTTTATCTCACTAGCACTATCAGCCTTATACCGTACAAAGTCAATGAAATCTAGAACTCCTTTTCGATATTCAGGCAAAAAAATTTCTCTAGCATTCATCCAATTTTTATGGATATTTATCTAACAATAAACATAAAATCATTAACAACCAAAAAAAATTCTGTGGTATTCAGGATCCCAATCCAAATTTCGGACGGAATCACGGTCCAAATTTCAGGCAAAATCTCGACTCGGTTCTAGATCTGGATCACTTCATACAAAATAACACATATTAAAAAAGATATGCAGGCTGAACATTAACACAGAAAATATGTGGTCCTATCCCTTTATGAAGTAAAAATGCATGATACTATCTTTTTCAATTCATTACTAATAGGTGTGGCCCTATCCTTTTCAAAAATGTAATAATCTCATTATTGTTATTAATGGATATTTCATCTTATTTTTGTAGAAATTTTGATAGCATCTTTCCATGGTTTTCTAAGTATATGATATGGATATGGTGCCCTCGCACCCTATCCACCACATACCCAGAGAACAATGGACAGATAACTACTAAATACTACATAATAAAATAAAATATCAACTATTAATAATAATATTATTATTATTTTTTCAAAAAACCTGAATACGGGACATCCAAATTTCGATCTCGATGAAGATCAAAATTTGAACGAGAATCTACGGCTCAATGTAATTTAAGTACCATCTTTGAACATGCATTTGAAGATGGATTTTTAATTTATCAAAAAAGAATAACTTCGTATTGAAATTTCTTGATCAAAATTTTCAATAGAATTTTCTCTAAAATAGAAATACTTTTTTTATTTATAATTTCAGCAGCATACAAAACAGCATATAAAATAATTTAATTGTAATAAGTAACAGCAATGTGCATTGTGTTAGTGAAAAAATAATCAATGAAATAATTAACTAACTTCAACAGTAATACTAAAAAATAATATGCAACAATTATAATAGTATGCAACAATTATAATATGCAACTGTTGGGTATAAAATACCCCCAGCCGAAGTTCATAAGAGGCCAACTCTCCCGAGATCCCTCCGACTTAGTGCGGCATCTTTTCCGGATTTCTCTGGCAGCCAAATTTTTGACCTGGTGTGATGCTTTTCTAAACTCCCCCAACTGTCTGAGCTATGATAATGCCCTTCCGGACTTCTTCAATGATGAACTTCTTCAGTCGTCCACCGTACTGCTTCAAATGCTCTCCGGGCTTCACTATCTACCGACCTTCTACAATGATCGACCGTTCTCCGGACCTCTTCCAGATCTCTTCCAGCCATAACAGATTCTGATCCGAATTTCCCAGACTTCGTCCATGGTCGAACTTCCCCAAGGATAGATTTCTACAGCAACCTGACTCCACCCATATTTCTACGACGGTCAACCGCCTCTTTGATTTCATCCGAGCTCCTACGGGAGCCGGACCTCTACCCCGAATTTCTATTGTAGGTAGACTTCATCCGAGCCCCTGCTACAAATGGTCTACTCCAAACTCCTACTACAAATGGTCTACTCCGAGCTTCTATTACAAGCGACCTACTCCGAATTTCTACTATGAGTGGTCCACGTCGGATCTCTACTGTAAGCCTCCATCCGAGCTTCTATTGTGAATGAATTCCTTTCGGACCCCTGTCACAGGTGGGCTTCAGTCGAGCTTCTTCAATAAACGATCCCCATCTGGACTTCTGCGAGAATCAGACTCGTACCGAACTTCTGTAGCAGATAGATGTCGGATGAACTTCTACGACAGATGGATTCCAACAGCCGGGCTCCCCCAACAGCCAATCGCCCCCGGCGTCTGCCGTACCTCCCGAGCCATCGGCCTCAAATAATGTCAGCCGGACTTCAACAGCACCAATCGGATTTCCTCAGAACCCTCCAGACCCCCTCCCAGTGGGTGACCCTCTCCAATGCCATCTGAAATCCACCGTCGGTCGACCTTCTATCGAGTTTCGCATGAAACCGGACGTCACCAACAGAAAGCTTTCATCCAAGCTCCTACAGCAGATGACTTTCGCCTAAAACGTCAGCGACCTCGGAACATCCGGGCCTCTCCCAGAACGATGAGGTGGAGAGCCACTCTGTTTCATCAGGCATCCTAGCCGAGCTTCGATCGATGGATCCAAACTCTCTGACAAGCCACGACAAGAGCCTTCACCCTGCTCCAGTCCCTGCAATGGATTCCATGCGGCTCCACCACTCTCTGGCAAGCCACGACAAGAGCCGCCACCCTGCTCCACTCCCTGCAATGGATTCCATGCGGCTCCATCACTCTCTGGCAAGTCACGACAACAGACACCACTCCACTCCCCGTGACAAGCTCCACGTGGCTCTGAACAGCCCCTGACACCACTACTCTCCACAACAAACTCCTTATTGCCCTGAATGGCCTGCTACCAGGCGGTTACAAATGTCGCTATCAATCTGTTATGCCCTCCGCCTATAAAAGGGGGACCCTAGATACGTTATTCTCTAAGCTCTAATCTCTATCTCAAAACTCTGCAAAAATTCCCATTCGAGCACTCCATTCTTGTTGAGGCAGAGAACTGACTTGAGCATCGGAGGGTCTTGCCGGAGCACCCCTAACTCTGGTTTAGACTTTCTTTGCAGGTCCCGACGGCAGCCGCGGTCATCCCAGCTCCAGCTTCTCCGTCGTCGGCGGATTTTTGCACCAACAGAATTGGTGCTAGAGGAAGGGCTGTGTCTTCGCGGTACCCTTGTTCTTAAAGAAGTGCTCAACGGGACTGATTCTGGTCATCTTCTCCGATATTCTCTTCTCCTTCTTCTACTAAATCTTCGCCCAATGCCTCCCCACAGAGCATCCACCAGGCGATCCACGGCCTCTGCGGCCAGATCTCAGGCTCCGACCTCACCTCCAGTCTCCCAGGCTCCCCCTCCTCCTCCGACGATGGCGATCGATGCGGAGCAATTCGACTTGCTGGTTCAATAGGTCAGAGGCCTCGCTGAAGCAGTGCAGGCCATGCAACAGCAACAACAGCATCAGGCATCGGTGCGGTTGGAGAGAACGTCACCGAAATTCCAAAATCCAATGGTAGGGTGGGCCACTTGGACCAGTCGCACTGTCTTTCCTGAAAAGACAAATCCGAGGGTGGATAGCCCTCAATCCGATCACGATTCTACTCCTGAAAGATCTCTACCTCCATTTTGCCCGAAGATCCTTGAGACCCACAGTCGAGAGGACTTCCTGGATCGAAGGCTCTAGGAGATGAACCGATGGATCGAGGAACTCCGCCACGCTCCCCCCGCTTATGGTGAAGACATCTGTACTGACCCTCCCTTCTCTCAAATGATCATGCAGGAACCGATCCTGCCAAACTTCAAGCTTCCTCAATTCGAAAGCTACGATGGGACCTCGGACCCAGTCGACCACCTGGAGGCCTTCCGGACAATGATGCTGCTCCATGGCATGCCGGACGCCATCCTATGCCAAGCTTTTCCATCCACCTTGAAGGGAGCAGCAAAGAACTGGTACTCGACATTGAAGTCGGGTACCATCTTTTTCATTGATCAGATGAGCCACCAGTTTGTGGCTCATTTTGTTAGCAGCCGGCATCTCCGAAGGGGTTCGGAGTCCCTCATCAACATCAAGCAGAGGGAGGGGGAGTCCATCCGGGCTTACGTCAACCGTTTCAATGTCGCCGCATTGGAGGTCCGAAATGTGGACCAATCGATCGCGATGGCCGCTCTAAAAGGCGGCCTTCAAAAGAATGACCTTCTATTCTCCCTAGAAAAGAAGTACCCCAAGAATTTTGCCGATTTGCTGGCTCGGGCCGAAGGATATGCCCGAGTAGAAGAAGCCTTCAAGATGAAGGATGAGGAGACCGTGAGAGAGCGGCAGGCGGGAGACTCGAGCAAGCCCGCAGTCGAAAAAGGGCCGAGTGAAGCTCGGCCATGTTCTCGAACTCCTCCTGGACGTAGGCACGTCTGGACTCCTCCCCGAACTCGTAAACAGAGAAGCCCGGACCATCGAGTTCAGTGAGGCTCTCCTCCCGGAAGATTCCACAGCTATGCTCCTCTCAACGCATCGAAAACTCAAGTACTGATGGAGGTTAGGGAGCAGCTCCCAAGGTCGGAGAGGATGCGCTCGCACCCCGAAAAGCATAATTTGAACAAATTCTGCCTCTATCATCGTGACCACAAACACGATATGGAGGAATGTATTCAGCTTCGAGATGAGATCGAGAAGCTCATCAGACGAGGTCGGCTCGACAGGTTCATTCGACACCGACCTGAAGGAAGAGAAGATCGGCCTAGGGCCCTACCACAGCCAGAATCACCAAGGAGGGAGGAGCAGCCAGAAGATCGGCCTCCAATTGGGATTATCAACTCTGTCTCTGGGGGACCCCGACGGAGAGCAGACCTTCCGCGGCTATAGGATTCAAAAAATCTACGAATGTATTACCAACAACTTTGCTCTGAATGAAATTTCTTCTCATATTCACACATTTTTTCTTTTGGTATGAGCTTATAACGACAGAAAATAACTCCCCCATACAAACGAAATTAAGCACGTTAAGAACAGGAGGAGAACCTCATCCTAACATGAGCAAAGTCGAAGGCCCGATTTCTTAAAGACCGGATGGGGGGAGAGGCCCTTACAATGGCCCTTATGTGCCCCCACAGCCTTGTTAGGAACAGGAGGAGAATCTCGTCCTAACATGAGCAAAGTCGAAGGCCCGATTTTCAAAAGATCGGATGGGGGGAGAGGCCCTTACAATGGCCCTTATGTGCCCCCACAGCCTTGTTAAGAACAGGAAGAGAACCTCATCCTAACATGAGCAAAGTCGAAGGCCTGATTTCCTAAATACCGGATGGGGGCAGAGGCCCTTACAACGGCTCTTATGTGCCCCCATAGCCTTGTTAGGAATAGGAGGAGAACCTCATCCTAACATGAGCAAAATCGAAGGCCCGATTTCTTAAAGACCGGATGGGGGGAGAGTCCCTTACCACGGCCCTTATGTGCCCCCACAGCCTTGTTAGGAACAAGAGGAGAACCTCGTCCTAACATGAGCAAAGTCGAAGGCTCGGTTTTTTAAAGATCGGATGGAGGGAGAGGCCCTTACAACGGCCCTTACGTGCCCCCACAGCCTTGATAGGAACAGGAGGAGAATCTCATCCTAACACGAGCTGAAACCGACTATCGGGAATAATGGGAGGACCTCATCCCGATGCAAGCAAAGATTCGGTTGATCGATAAGGAGGAAAGCTTCCCCAATGACACCTCTACACTCTCACGATCCTGTCAAGAGCAGAGGGAAGACCCCCACTCAAACATAGAAGAAAGGGGGAAGCGAAAAGAAAAAGTGACGAACTACACCAGCGATAGGTAAAAAACAAACTACATCAAAAGCACAAGAGACCTTGTCTCAATGAAAAAGAAAACTCCTGTTGAAAATCTCTGGTCCCTAAAGGCAAATCGACACGGCAACGACCAGAAATCTTCAAACTATATCGGCATCGAACAAGATGGAAGACAAAAGAAGTTTAGCAAACGATGACTCAAAGCAAGAATCGACGAGGGATTACGAATTCCATCGGTGCAGAACAAGACATAAGACAAATGGAGTTTGGTAAACAACCATTTAATACCAGAATAGACAATGTAACAAATAATTTTATTTCCATTTCATTGGTGAAGTACTCATTACAAAGCCTTAAAGGCCAAAAAATAAAAAGATAAAGAAGAAGAAAAGGAAAAGAGGCTCTAAGGAAGCCCAGTTTCTTTTGATTTCGAGCTCTCAGTTCCAGCCCCCCCGCTATGGATTGTCTCAAATTTTCGACTTCCTCTTCTAGCTCCATCTTTTTCAGTAGCATATCCTGGAACATCCGGTGGAATCATCGATGCTCGTCCTTCGACTCTCGAAGTCTCCTCCTCAAGACCTCAGACTCCACCTCGGTGTCCTTGACTGCCTGCTGCTCGTGGACCAGCTAAATTTTTAGCCGCCGTATTTTGGCTTTTTCCCGCCCAAGGGCTACGGGCAGTTCCGCCATTGTCCCCCTCAAGGAGCAAAGCTCATTAGAACCTTGTGCAGGGATAAGCTGGACTCTCTCGGACAACCGCCTTTGAAGGCAGGCAACTTCATCAGTCGCCGTCTGGAGCCTCCTTCGGCAGTCCTCTACTTGTCTGCTCTAGCTGACCCGGTGGGTGTCGTAAGTCGCCTCGACGTCCCACAGCTATTTTTGAAGGTCGGAGAACCTCCTTGACCAGTCTTGATCACGGTCAGTCTGAACTTTGAGCCGGGATGAGCTCTCTTCCAGCCGGTCGATCTTCTCCCGTGCGGCCACCAGCTCGACTTTAAGGGAGCTGATCTTGGAAGCCTGAGTCCACGATCGGTCGTTGGCATGTTTTCGAAGTTCCTCAAGCTCCGTGATAAAGTCGGCTTTCCTTTTGGTGTATGTTATGATCTAGGTGGTGTGCCCAAGGCCCAGGTGACCAAGGCTAAGGCCAAGGTCCATCATTCATAAGGGCTTCATGGAGGCTCTAGTGCTAGTTGGGCCCTAGGTTGAAAGGCTGTGGGCCTTTCGGGTTCTTGAAGTCTAGGTTATGTGGGCCTCAAGGGACCAACTCTTTATGGGCCAGGTCTGGGCTTAGGATAGGTGAGATTAGGTCGAGTCATGGGTGTACATGAGCTTGAGTTAACCTAATCTCCCATAGAGTTGGTCAAGGGAGTTTTGGGTTTGGGTCACTTGACCCGGTGTTTATATATACATGTACTGTGTATAGGTTGGATTAAGCCAAGTAATAAAAGACTCTTTCTCCCAAGTCTCTCTCTCTCTTCTCCCTCTCTCTCCAGCCATCTTCCATGCCCCAGGAGCAAGAAATCCTAGGGTTTCTTGCCGCCAGTCCATAAAAGGAAAGAAAGGAAGGGAGGCGCTAGCCCCTTCCCCCTTTGTAGCCGCCAGCCATTTCTCCTCTCCCCTCTCTTGTAGGTGCCTAAACACCAGATCCAAGACCTGAAATCTCTTGAGAAGAGGTTGGTACATGTTTCTCTCAGATCTAGAGTTGATCTGAGGTCGTTTGAGGCACGGATGAGATCTCCATCAACAAATCTACAAAAAGGCTGCAGCAAGATAGATCTGCGAGGTCTGTCTCCATCTATCTTCTTCCCCATCTAGAACATCCCAATTCAAGATCTATAAATTGAAAGACCTCGGTCCAGGTCTGATCTGGTTGGGTACCAGATCTTGAATTTTTTTGAGGTGGTTTCGAAGGCGTTCTTCATCTAGAACGAAAGGCTGACGAAGAAGATAGCAACCAGGCTGATTTCGTCAAGGGCCTTGGATCATGTCCAGAAGTCTCCAGATCTATTCGTTGCTGGTTCCACTACACAAAAGGTCCGTGGGAGGAGCCGAGAACATGCTCCAATAGTTGGTATCAAAGCTACAGTGGTGAGGAAGCGGTTCCAAGTGCGAGAAGTTAAAGATCCCAAGTGCTGAAAATTCTCAGCAAGGTACCATCAAGGTATATTCTACACTTCTTGATTTTACATTGCTTGTTTGGCTTGGATCCAGTCATGGGCAGCAATATGAAGGTCGAGTTCAAGAAGTTTGATGGTAAGGGGAATTTTTCCATGTGGAAAATCCAGGTGGAGGATCTTCTGGTGCAAGCAGATCTGGATCAGGCTTTGGATGAGAAGTCTTAGGGAATGACAGATAGACAGTGGGCATCGTTGGAGAAGAAAGCATGCTCGATGATTAGAGGATGTTTGGCGGATGCAATATTATATTCGGTGCTAGAAGAAAAGACATCGAAGGGCCTTTGGTCGAAGTTGCACACCATGTACATGGGGAAGAAATGTGCAACAAGCTGATGCTGAAGAAGAGGTTGTACAGTCTTCGGATGCAGGAGGGATCTGATGTGATTGGCCACATTCAGAGGTTCGACCAGTTGTGCACGGAGTTGGTGAATATCGGGGTGAAGCTGGATGAGGAGGACAAGTCTCTATTGCTTCTATGTTCGCTGTCTGGATCATATGATTCTTTGGTGACTACACTGCTCTACGACAAGGAGACTCTGGAGTATGAGGACATGGTCTCGGTGCTGAGGTCGAATGAGCAGAGGAAAAAGATGACCAGAGATTGAGCTCTCCAAGAGGGTTTGGCAGTAGGGGAGAGGACAGGTAGCGGCAGAGGCAGAAGCAAGTCCAGGGGGCGGTCCAAGTCCAAGAAGGGAAAGAAAGAGGTGAAATGCTTCAAGTGCAAAGAGTTCGGGCACTTCAAGCGAGAATGTCCACTATGGAAGAGCAAGAAGGGAGAAAGAAGTGGCTCAGAATCAGTGAGTGCAGTTGCTGGGCAGCAGGTGAAGGATGATCTACTTGTGGTATCAGATGGTCACAGGCATTACACAGAGGAGTGGATACTAGACTCTGCATGCTCACATCACTACACACCACACAGGTCTTGGTTTGTGACATACTCCAAGACAGATGAGGGATCAGTGACTCTAGGCGATAATCATCCTTGCAAGGTGGCTGGGATAGGGACAGTCAGGGTGAGGATGTTTGATGGGATTGTGAGGACATTGGCAAATGTAAAGCACATCCCAGAGCTGGAAAAGAATCTGGTGTCACTAGGCTATTTGGAGCACAGTGGATACAGCTTCAGCAGTAGGGCTAAAAGTGGAGTACTGAACATCTCCAATGGAGCTATGGTGGTGATGAGAGGCAAGAGGTCAGACAATAACCTCTATCACATGGAGGGATCTGTGGTGACCGGAGAGTCTGATGCAGCAGCTGCAGCACAGGACCAGGAGGGGGCTTACAGGATGTGGCACTACCGCCTAGGCCACATAGGTGACAGAGGGCTGAGGGAGTTGAGCAGGAGAGGACTCATCTCTGATCTGGAGGATGGTGCTACAGGGGAGATCTGTGAGCCTTGCCAGATGGAAAAGCAGAGAAGAGTTCAGTTCACCATCAGTACAGCCCAGAGTGCAGCCCCTCTGGAGTTAGTACACACGGATGTGTGGGGACCAGCCCCAGTTTTAGCTAGGAATGGGGCCAGATACTTCATGACCCTGGTTGATGATTTCTCAAGGAAGCTCTGGATTTACTTCATGAGAGAGAAGTCAGAGGTCTTCACCAAGTTCAAGATCTGGAGAGCGGAGGTGGAGGAGCAGGGGAGGAGCGTGAAGTGTCTGAGGTCAGACAATGGCGGGAAGTACACCAGCAGAGAGTTCCAAGACTACTACGAGGAGTGTGGGATCAGAAGACACTTCTCAGTTAAGGGGACTCCACAGCAGAATGGGATGGCCGAGAGGATGAACAGAATACTTTTGGAAAAGGCATGATGCATGAGGCTGCAGGCAGGACTTCAAAAGGAGTTCTGGGTTGACACAGTAGACGCAGTGGGTTACTTGGTCAATCGGTCATCTCACACCAGGTTGGATGGCAGGCTTCCAGAGGAGGTGTGGTCTGGGAGGATAGTTGGGCTGGGCCATCTATGGGTATTTGGGTGCATGGCCTATGTGCACACTGGTGCTGGTGAGCAGAGCAAGCTAGATGCCAGATCATGCAAGGTGGTATTTCTAGGCTATCCGCGAGGAGTCAAGGGATACAGGCTGTGGGATCCCTTGAAAAAAAAGGTCATCATTAGTCAGGATGTGACTTTTGATGAGGAGTCAGTCCTACGGAGGTGAGCAGGCATGGAGGAGCAGCAGGAGCAGGAGGAGGTCCAGCAGGGTGCTGCTAGACAGCTTACCTCTTTGATTTTGCCTCTTGCAGGTACTACGGGAGGACATGACATTCAGGTGGAGAACCTACCTAAGGTGTCTCCACAGGTGGAGAGGACTCGGATGGATGATCGAGGTGGAGAGGTCCAGCAGGAGCGAGCTGGACTGAGGACTGATATCGGTGTTGCCCTTCACAAGCCCAAGAGGACCATCAGGCAACCGGACCGATATGGCTTCGAGGAGACACTGTCATATGCCCTGGTGACAGTGAATGGAGACCCATATACATATCAGGAGGCTATTGAAAGTCAGGACAGAGAGCGGTGGGTCCAGGTGATGTCTGAGGAGATGCAGTCTCTCCACCAGAACCAGACGTGGCGATTGGTGCAATTGCCATAGGGGAAGAGGCCCATTGGCTGCAAATGGGTCTACAGTCGCAAGGACAGAGTGGAGCTGGTTGAGGCCTTGGGACACCAAGGTGGAGATTGTTATGATCTAGGTGGTGTGCCCAAGGCTCAGGGAACCAAGGCTAAGGCCAAGGTCCATCATTCATGAGGGCTTCATGGAGGCTCTAGGGCTAGTTGGGCCCTTTGTTGAAAGGCTGTGGGCCTTTCGGGTTCTTGAGGTCTAGGTTATGTGGGCCTCAAGGGACCAACTCTTTATGGGCCAAGTCTGGGCCCAGGATAGGTGAGATTAGGTCGAGTCATGGGTGTACATGGGTTTGGGTTAACCTAATCTCCCATAGAGTTGGTCAAGGGAGTTTTGGGTTTGGGTCACTTGACCCGGTGTTTATATATACATGTACTGTGTATAGGTTGGATTAAGCCAAGTAATAAAAGACTCTTTCTCCCAAGTCTCTCTCTCTCTTCTCCCTCTCTCTCCAGCCATCTTCCATGCCCCAGGAGCAAGAAATCCTAGGGTTTCTTGCCGCCAGTCCATAAAAGGAAAGAAAGGAAGGGAGGCGCTAGCCCCTTCCCCCTTTGCAGCTGCCAGCCATTTCTCCTCTCCCCTCTCTTGCAGGCACCCAAACACTAGGTCCAAGATCTAGAATCTCTTGAGAAGAGGTTGGTACAAGTCCCTCTCAGATCTGGAGTTGATCTGAGGTCGTTTGAGCCACGGGTGAGATCTCCATCAACAGATCTACAAAAAGGCTGCAGCAGGATAGATCTGCGAGGTCTATCTCCATCTATCTTTTTCCCTTTTTAGAATATCCTGATTTAAGATCTACAAATTGGAGGTCCTCAGTCTAGGTCTGATCTAGTTGGGTACCAGATCTTGGATTTTTTTGAGGTGGTTTCAAAGGTGTTCTTCATCTGGAATGAAAGGTTGACGAAAAAGATAGCAACCAGGCTGATTTTGTCAAGGGCCTTGGATTGTGTCCAGAAGTCTCCAGATCTATTCTTTGCTGGTTCCGCTACACCAAAGGTCCATGGGAGGAGCCAGGATCGTGCTCCAACAGTGTATTCCATGAGACTTTTTCTGTGGAGGTCCCAAAATTGAGTAGCCTCCACGGTGACCTCTGAATGGCTCTCCTTCAGCCGGTGAAGTTCATCTTCCAGCTTTTTGGATTTCCTTGTCAACTGACGAGCTTCCTTTTGAAGGTCTCGTATCATCGACTTCAAGGAAATATCCTTCGACAGGAGAAGAGCTTCGGCAGGACACTGTAGTTGGAGGACGAGCGCCACGACTCAAATTAATGCCAGAAGATAAAAAGAAGGAAAAGGATACAAAAAAAAAAAGAGAGGGGGGGATCCTCTGTAAAGACAAATCCGGCTTCATTGATCAAATAAACTTCAAGTACAAGAAAATGAAGGAACAATCACCACAAAGAAAAAATACAAAACTAGAGGTTTCGGACCTCTGGGGTAGAAGTAGAGGAGGTCGGCATCCCCGAAAGATCGTCAGCGGTGGCCACAGCAGACGATGAGGTCCCGACTGGAAGAGGATCGACGGCGATGTCAGATGGTCCGACTTCATCATTGGATGCCTCGTTCAGGAAGCTGAGATCCAATTCGGGAAACCTCCCAGCCACCTTCTCTTGGCAGAGCTCGAATCCCTTGATGAAGGCATCCTGGCCGAACTGGACCTTCAGATCTTCCATCTCGGAGGAGCCTTTGAACTCCTCCACTGCTCGAGCCCTTGCCTCCGAGACCAGGGATAGAATCTGCGCTTTCAGCTCGAAAACCTGCTCCTTCAATTCGGAAGCCTACTCCTTCCACTCGGAAACCTGCACCCTCAATGCGGAGACCTCGGCCTCAGCCTTCCCTCTCTCCTCCTCCAAGATAGTCCTCAGATCGGACGAGGTTTGCCCCTCTTTTTTCAGCACCTCCGGAAGGCTCAGGACCTCGGCAATTTTTTCCTCAAGACGGGCGGCCCCAGCTAGGCGACCTTCTTCTGCCCGAGCTACCTCCCTCTTGGCGATCTTCGCCGCCTCGACGTTGGCGACGAGCTGATGCCCAATCTGTAAGAAAGGTCGGGGAGTCGATATGAGAGTTCAAGACTAGGTTGAAGAAGCAGGAAGGAGGAAAAAGGTGAGTTAGCCTACTTCGAGAAACGATCCCAGAGAGTCCCAGACCCACAGCTCGGGATCAGCGAGGACGATCCTCTCGAGGACCTCGGGCAGGATGCACCCTTCGACCAGCCTCTTTATCAAGTCCCTATTGTTGAAGAAATTCTCCCCCAGGTCTTCCTCAGAGCCACCGACCCCCTCGACGGCAGCCCTGTGACTGCGACTCCTCCATGCTAGGGTCTTCTTTCTCTTCCTCCCTTTGGCCCCGGGCGCCCCCTCGGGACGAACCTCCGAAATGGGACCCTCGGCCGGGGGGCTCTGTGAAAGGGTTCAGGGGACTTCAGGTTCGGCATCGGAGGGGACTTCGACGGCGACGGGCATCGGAGCAGGCACGGTCAAGCTTGTCCCCTCTGTCCTGACTTTCTTCACCGACCCCGAAGTTGAGGCGTCCTTTCTCTTGTGGGTCTTGAGACTCTGGGCTAACCTCCGAGCCACGCTTGCATCTATGTCTGCGATAAAAGAAGATCAACATGGCTCCGAGATGGAACAAGAAGAAGGAAAAGTACCCAAAAAAAAAAAAAAAGAAGAAGAAGAAAGAGAGAAGAAGAAAAAAGAAACAAAAAGGGGAGAGATACCGGCAGGGTTAAGGGGACTTAGGCCGACGTTGAACAAAAGTTGCTCCCTCAAAAGTTCGGAGAGGAGGGGAGCTTGATAGGCCTCGAGTTTTTTTTAGGCCTCAAGGTCGTCCCTTTCCAGGCTAGAGGCCCGACGGGCGGAATCCCTCAGAGAACCCCAAGGGGGTAACCCTAGCTCTAAGGTTGGGCATCGGATGTAGAAGAACCTCTCCTTCCAGTTATGGACAGAAGAGGGGGTGCCTTTCAGCAACCCCTTTCTACCGAACTGGAGGAGAAGTACCACCAATCCTTTGCCGAGGGATGGCGCTTGAAGGTGTAGAAGTTCCTAAACAAAGGAAGAGTTGGCCAAACTTCGGCTAAACTACAAAGGGAAAGAAACCCTATCAAAAACCTAAAGAAGTTTGGCATGACGAAAACTAGAGAAATGATCAGAAAATAGAAAAGAGCAACAACGAAGGGCGGCAGTGGGAGCCGAAGTCTAGCACGGAAGGCCTCTTGGTACAGACAGAAGCGGCTGGGAGGAGGGGCGCTAGCCCAGCCAAATGGCTCGGGAAGCTCCAGCTCGTACTCTGGAGGAACTCCATACTGAATCCTTATCAGTGAGAGTTCATCCAGAGTCAAGGAACCGGGGATGGTGTCCGACGCAAAGGTCGGACAAAGTTTGGTCCTAACTACGAGTTCGTCTACGGTACCAGTACTATGGAGAACTGGGGCTGATGAACTCCTAGAACTGCTAGAGGAGGAGATATCAGAGGATATTTTGGATCAGACGAAAGCCACAAAAATCTTGAAAAATTGGGAAAAATAGCAGATAGGCCCCCGAGATAGCTAAATAAACAGAATACGAAGAAGGAAGGATAGAAAAATAACAGGAAGTTTCGGAACTAACCTAGATCAACCCCAGAAGCACAGGGGAACAGCGAGAACGATGGAGGTCGACTCAACGAATGCCTAAGGTCGGGAAGGATGCTAGAGGAAACTGGAGCTCTCAGGGAAGAAGAGGGGAACCGTGGGTTTCTCTCAAGCAAAACAAAACCTATGAAGGAGGAGAACGTGTTTAAATAGACCCCGAGATCCGGCGCACTTATGATTTTGGATCCCCGTTGGCCGATCTGTATTCGCCGCATGTCCCACCCACCTTGATAGGCTGTTGGAAACGGCAGGCGGCTGGCAAAGTCATTATTATGCCGTACCTAGAGCCACATCCTAGTGAGAATTCCAAAAAGAAGAAATCTTTTTCGAAAAGACTCCGGTACCAGCATGCCGAACGTCAAATATCTGGCAACCGCCAAGCATGAAAATCGAGGGAGCAACTTCGGCTGTAAAAATTTCTCTGTACTTTCTTCATTCGAAACTCGAACTCGAAAGTAGGGTGACTGGTGTTGGGTATAAAATACCCCCAGCCGAAGTTCATAAGAGGCCAACTCTCCCGAGATCCCTCCGACTTAGTGCGGCATCTTTTTCGGATTTCTCTGGCAATCAAATTTCTGACCTGGTGTGATGCTTTTCTAAACTCTCCCAACTGTCTGAGCTATGATAACGCCCTTCCGGACTTCTCCAATGACAAACTTCTTCAGTCATCCACCAAACTGCTTCAAATGCTCTCTGGGCTTCACTATCTACCGACCTTCTACAATGATCGACCGTTCTTCGGACCTCTTCCAGATCTTTTCCAGCCATAACAGATTCTGATCCGAATTTCCCAGACTTCGTCCACGGCCGAACTTCCCCAAGGATAGATTTCTATAGCAACCTGACTCCACCCATATTTCTACGGTAGTCGACCGCCTCTTTGATTTCATCCGAGCTCCTACGGGAGCCAGAACTCTGCCCCGAATTCCTATTGCAGGTAGACTTCATCCGAGCCCCTGCTACAAACAGTCTACTCCAAACTCCTACTACAAATGGTCTACTCCGAGCTTCTATTACAAGCGACTTACTCCGAATTTCTACTACGAGCGGTCCACGTCAGATCTTTACTGTAAGCCTCCGTCCGAGCTTCTATTGTGAACGAATTCCTTTCGGACCCCTGTCGCAGATGGGCTTCAGCCGAGCTTCTTCAATAAATGATCCCCATCCAGACTTCTGCGAGAATCAGACTCCGATCGAACTTCTATAGCGGATAGATGTCAGACGAACATCTACGACAGATGGGTTCCAGCAGCCGGGCTCCCCCAACAGCCAATCGCCCTCGACATCTACCGTACCTCCCGAGCCATCGGCCTCAAATAATGTCAATCAGACTTCAACAGTGCCGATCGAATTTTCTTAGAACCCTCCAGACCCCCTCCCAACGGGTGACCCTCTCCAATGCCATCCGAAATCCACCGCCGGTCGACCTTCTGTCGAGTTTCGCATGAAACCGGATGTCACCAACAGAAAGCTTTCATCCGAGCTCCTACAGCAGATGACTTTCGCCTGAAATGTCAGCGACCTCAAAACATCCGGGCCTCTCCCAGAATGATGAGGTGGAGAGCTGCTCTTTTTCATCAGGCATCTTAGCCGAGCTTCGATCGATAGATCCGAACTCTCTAACAAGCCACGACAAGAGCCGCCACCCTGCTCCACTCCCTGCAACAGATTCCATGCTGCTCCACCACTCTCTGGCAAGCCATGACAAGAGCTGCCACCCTGCTCCACTCCCTGTAATGGATTCCATGCGGCTCCACCACTCTCTGGCAAGTCACGACAACAGACACCACTCCACTCCCTACGACAAGCTTCACGTGGCTCTGAACAGCCCCTGACGCCACTACTCTCTGCAACAAACTCTTTATGGCCTTGAACGGCCCACTACCAGACAGTTACAAACGTCGCTATCAATCTATTATACCCTCCGCCTATAAAAAGGGGACCTCAGATACGTTATTCTCTAAGCTCTAACTCTATCTCAAAATTCTACAAAAATTCTCATTCGAGCACTCCATTCTTGTTGAGGCAGAGAACTGACTTGAGCGTCGGAGGGTCTTGCCGAAGCACCCCCAACTCTGGTTTAGACTTTCTTTGCAGGTCCCGACGGCGGCCGCGGTCATCCCAGCTCCAGCTTCTCCGACGCCGACGGATTTTTGCACCAACAGCAACAATTATAATAATTCAGGTGCCCTAGCCTGGCCCTGCACTCCCCAGACTCGACCCGACCCGGCACGGATCGGACCCGACCCACCCCGACTCGACCCGACCCGGCTCCACCCGACTCGCCCCAGCCCGACTCAACCCGGCCCGACCCAGAACCGACCCGGCCCAGACCCTACCATCCCCGACCTGACACGGATCGGACCCGACCCGACCAACCCGCCCTTGCTCCACCTGTCCCACCCCAGCCCAACCCGACCCAGCTCCACCCGACTCACCCTAGCCTAACTCAACCCGGCCCAACCAGCCTCATCCCGGCCTAGCTCGGAAACAACCCAACCGAGACCCTACCATCCCCAACCCAGCATGGACCAGACCTGACCCGACCTGCCCTAGCTCCACCCGACCCGACCCGGCTCCACCTGACTCGCCCCAGCCCGACTCGACCCAGCCCGACCCACCTCATCTCGACCTGAACCAAAATCGACCCAGCCTAGACCCTACCATCCCCAATCCGGCACGGACCAGACTGGACCGGACCCGACCCACCCTAGCTCCACCCGACCCACCCCAACCCGACCTGACTCTGCTCCACCCAACTCGCCCCAACCCGACCCAACCCGACCCGACTCCACCCAACTCGCCCCAGCCCGACCCGACCTGCCCCATCCTGGCCCGACTCGGCCTAACCAGACCTGACCCGACTCCACCCCTCCAGCCCCAGCCCAACCCGAGCTGACCAGACTCCGCCCATCCAGCCCCAACCCAACCTGACCCGATCCAGCCCGACCCGCCCCACCCCAACCCCAAGTCCCGGCACGCATGCCGACCGCGGCACGCCGGCACCATGCTCAGCATGCTGGTACTGGCATGCAGGTCCCGACATGCAGGCCCGCCGTCCCGACCCAGGCGGCCATCCCCGACACGTCGGCCATGGAACACCACCACCATGTGGCTGTGGGCTGCCATCTCAGCCCAGGCGACCATCCCTGGCATGCCGGACTGTGCCCGGCATGTCGGTCTCGGCATGCAGGCCCGCAGGCCCCAGCATGCAAGCACACAGGCATGCAGGCCCATTGTCGCAGCCTAGGCAGCCGTCAACGGCAAGCTGGCCGCGGCACGCAGGCCTGTATGCACGTAGGCCCCATGCAGCCGCGAACCGCCATCCCAACCCAAGTGACCATCCCTGGCACGTCGGCACTGTGCCCAGCACGGGGCCATGGCATGCAAGCCCCACACCATTCCCCGTCCCCATCCCCAACTTGAACACAACCCCCCAAAAAAAAAAAGCTCAACACGACTCACCTCGATGGCTGCGGCGGTGGTGAAAGAGCTCTGGATGGTGGAGGAAGCCAGAGGGGATGCGGGAGGCAGGGAGGTCGGGAGAAGAATGTGGGAGAAAGGGAGAAGAATGCGGGAGGTCGAATGCCGTGGGGGGGGAGAGGAAGAAAAATAGATTTCTGATGGGACGTGAAGGGACGCGGGGTATTAGCGACGTAATTTTTCATCACCAATAATTAATTTTCATTGTAAATAAATTGAACAAAAAAATATTTATGATGAAAAATATATTTTTGTCTCTAATAACGTTATTAGCGATGGAAAAGTTTTTCCATTGTTAATAATTCTCGCCATAAAAAAATTTCTCGCTGGAAAAATTCACGTCCCGAGAAAATATTATTTACGATGAAAATATGCTGTTTCATCGCTATTTATATAGTTAGCAATAAAAATTTTATTCTGTCTCTAATAATCATTCAAATTTTTTTTTTAATTTGGATAATGCAATGATATATGTGATATATGTGTGTGTGTGTGTGTGTGTATATATATATGTATATATGTATGAATATGTGTGTGTGTATATATATATGTGTGTGTGTGTGTGGGTATGTATATATATATATATATATATATATATATATATATATATATATATATATATATATGTATATATATATATATATATATGTATATATATATATATATATATGTATATATATATATATATATATGTATATATATATATATGTATATATATATATGTATATGTATATATATACATATATTAAGTTGGTAAAGACATTGGTTATTGGATCAACTGAAATGGGATCAAATCTTACCTCTGCTTTTGGGGGCTAGGGGTATTTTGGAGAGGGCAATCTCAAAATACAAAATGGACTAATCAAATAAAGATAGGAAAAGATTTTAATTGACATACTCATTTTACTCGAAACCAATATTATATATTGATTTATATATACAAAATTATATGTGATTTTATATAATATAAATAGAATAATATTTTATATCCTATACTAAACAAATTGATATTTATCTATCTTATTTTTGGATCAAAACTAAATGTTGAAAATATAACTTTTGAATATAAACAATTAGAGACTCGAGAAAGGCATATTAGAATGACAAAAATCACAAGAAAAAACACCATGATAGAAAGTTGGAATAGAAATAAAAGTAATTACCTCGAGCATGCCTTCATCAACCCCATCAACTTGGACCCTCCCATGCCCTAATATTTGCGACAACATAATTTTCATAGGCTATGACTTTTCACATGCCTTTTATATACACATATCTTGATATTTTACATAACTTTATTTTGCACATATTATTTTTTAAAACTATCTTATAATTTTTTATAAATATAGTAATATTTATCATAATATATATCCTTCAATATGAAAGCTTTTTTAAATTTTCAATTTTTTTTAATCATTAGTGATGAAATATTTCATCATTAAAACTCATTCTAATGATTGGAAAAACTTATTACATCGCTAATAGTTTAGTTTTTTAAATTTAAAATTATTTTTTTAAATATTAGTGATAAAAATTAGTCATCATTAATAATCAAAGATTTACGATGATAATATGATTTATCATCATAAATAATTTATTATTTATGATAAAAATATTTCATCACAAATTACCTTTTATTTCTAAATTTTTAAAATTTATACATTTATGATAAAAAATATTTTTTTATTACTAATATTCATATTAGCAATAGAAATATTTTTATCATTAAGAAAATGACTAGTTTTTTGTTTAAAAATTATTTTCATCTAAAAATTTGTTGTGAAAAAAAGCTTATTAGCATCACAAATAACTAACTTTTTGAAATTTTATATTTTTTTTAATTTCTTAATTATTAGTGATGAAATATTTCATCATAAATATCCCATATTTTTTGATAAAAATTTTATTTTCTATCACAAATATTTTGTTATCTATGATGTTATTATTTCATCACAAATGATTATTCTATTTTTAATTTTTAATTTATCTAACTTTTTAAACTATTAATGATAAAATTATTCATCATTAATATTTTTAATTTGTGATAAAAAATTTTTACTGATCGTAAATAGTTAAATTATTTGTGACTAAAATTTACATCATAAATAATTTAAAATATCTAATTTTTATTTTTTTTGACTTATTAGTGATGAAAAAAATTTATTGTAAATAATGTTATTGGCGACGCAAAAATTGATTTCATCAAAAAAAATTTTAGTATTTTTGATGAAAATAAGTTCATCGATAATATCTCTATATTTTTTATTCAAAAAATATTTTTTTATTTATGATAAAAATTTTCATCGTAAATATTCTGTTTATTATGATGCAAAAAATATTTTCGTCGCTAATTATTTTTATTTATGATGAAAAAACTTATTCATCATAAATATTTTTTTATTATCGATAAAAAATTTTTACCATCATTGACATTGTTATTTGTGATGGAAATTCTATCCATCGTAGATAATTACATCGCTAAAAATCTCTTCCCTTATAGTGGCTATTCACAAGACTATATGTGATCTAGAGGCGAGAAAGAAAGATATTGAGAATTGTAGAGGTACAATTGGTAAAGAGTTACCTACTCTTGAACTCATGAATATTTGTTGTGCTATCCACAAGGTATTTATGAGGAATAGGGATCTCAACCCCACTAAGAAATATTAGAATGTTTCTTAATTTTCATACTTGAGGGCTATGAAGTTCGATAAAATAGTGGAAGACATAATTAGATAAAAGTCCAAGTCTAGCTGTACATGTCATCATGAGTTGTCCGCTTATATTATGTTCTTGTTGTTGTAGATTAACTACCACATGGCATCCTCACTTTTACTTAGAGATATCCTAGATGTAAATAAGTTGACTGGACTTAACTATGTCGACTGGTTAAGGAACTTGAGAATTATTCTCGTTCAAGAGAAAGTCTCCTACATTCTGGATACACCTGCTCTAGATTCTCTTAGAGAAGATACTTCTGAGGAGGATAGGGCCGCATACAAGATGTGAAAAGATGACAGTGT
The DNA here is from genome assembly GCF_000442705.2 of Elaeis guineensis. Taxonomy (NCBI): domain Eukaryota; kingdom Viridiplantae; phylum Streptophyta; class Magnoliopsida; order Arecales; family Arecaceae; genus Elaeis; species Elaeis guineensis. Next base: position 95,534,767 of record NC_025998.2, on the reverse strand, counting down.
GACTGTCAAATGTATGCCTTAATGAGTAACGAGCTCCAGAGGCAGTATGAGGACATCGACGTTCACTCTATTCTCCTTAATCTTAAGGAGCTATATGGGGAACAAAGTCGGACTGCCCGATATGAGATATCAAAGTAATTGTTCCATGCCCGTATGACTGAAGGTTCTTCCATGCAAATGCATGTCCTAAAGATGATTGATTTGATCACTCATCTAGGACAACTGAGTTTTGCCATGGATGGTGAACTAAGTCAAAATTTGATCCTACAGTCTCTTTCTGACTCTTTTTCTCAGTTTGTTATTAATTACGACATGAATGAACTGAACATCAGCTTGCCAGAACTATTGAACATACTAAAAATAATAGAGAGCCATTTCAAGGGTGAAAGGGCTCAGGTCCTTCATGTTGATAAGATCAGCAAGAAAAAGGCAAAGAAGGATTATAAGAAAAAGATGAACCCTAAGGCTAGCATCTCCAAGAAAAAGGTGAAGAAGGTCTCTGCTAAAGGTACTTGCTATCAATGTGGCAAGGAGGGCCATTGAAAGAAGAATTGCAAGGAGTACATTGCAACCATGAAATCAGCAAATGTTGCTAAAGGTTTGTATATGATACAAACTAATTTATCATTAACTACTTCAATATTAGATTCTTGGGTATTAGATATTGTCTGTGATTCACATCTTTGCAAATTATTGCAGGGTCTACAGGAAGTAAGAAATCTGAATAAAGGTGACTTCGAGCTGTTCGGCACTAGTGGAGAGTCCATTCAGGCCAAAGTCATAGGAACCAGGATTTTGAAGTTGCCTTTAGATAAAATTTTGAAACTAAAGACTTATTATTATATTTTTGATATTGTTAGAAATATTATTTCTATATCGTTGTTATTGGAACAAGGTTTTGAAATAATTGCAAAGAACAATGATTGTTCTATTTATTTTTTTAATGAATATTATGGAAGTACTTTTATTAATAATAGTCTTATATTTCTTTTACTTAATGATAATATGCTTCATGTTGATAATATAAAGAAAAGAAGGAGAGAGGATGTGAATGTCACATACCTTTGGCACTGCCGACTTAGCCATATCAATGAGTCAAGGATTAATAAGTTATACAAAGACAATTTTTTTGATCCTTATGATTATGAATCATATGAAACTTGTGAATCTTACCTCATAGAAAAAATGACCAAGACTCCATTTACTGGATATGGAGATCGGGCGAGTGACATTTTGGACCTCGTACATACTGATGTATGTGGTTTAGTGTCGACTCAAGCCAGAGGTGGATATTATTACTTCATCATGTCTACTGATGATAGGTCAAGATTTGGATATGTATATTTAATGAAATACAAATTCGAAGTCTTTGACAAATTTAAAGAGTATCAAAGAATGGTCGAGAAACAAACTGATAAAAATATTAAAACTCTTCGATCAGATCGAGGAGAAGAATACTTATCTAGTGAGTTCCTTGATTATTTAAAATAAAATAGAATACTCTCTCAATAGATACCTTCTTATACTTTATAATTAAATAAAATTATGGAAAGAAAGAACTACACCTTATTAGATATGGTACGGTCCATGATGTATTTCATGAATCTTTCGATATTCTTTTAGGGATACGCTCTCGAGGCCACAGTATATATCTTAAATAAAGTACCTTCAAAATCTATTTTTAGTACTCCATATGAAATATGAAAAGAAAAAAGATCCAATCTTAAGCATCTTAAGATTTGGGGTTGCCCAGCTTATATGAAAAATGTTGATGGATATAAGCTGGATGCTAGATCAAAAAAATACAGATTTGTAGGTTATCCTAAGGAGAGTATAGGATACTACTTCTATAATCTTACTCAATAAAAAGTATTTGTGGTAAGCAAGTTATTTTTTTAGAGAAAGAGTTTATCCAAGAAGGAGGTAGTGGGAGGTCTATTGAACTTGAGAAAGTTCGAAACCTACAATCCATCTAGGACTCACCAAATGATTCTCAACCAGATGTGTCCATTGTTGAGGCACAGCCACTACACACACCTCCTCTCCAAAGATCAAGTAGAGTGTGTAATGTACCAATTAGGTATGGATTTGTCATTGAGAATGACAATACAACCCAGGTCATTGAGAATGATGATCCCACGACCTATTCGAAAGCTGTTATGAGTAGTGACTTTGATAAGTGGCTCAATGCCATAAAATCTGAAATGGACTCCATATATGCCAACCAAGTATGGATTTTAGTTGATGTGTCTGAGGGTGTGACCCCAATAGGCTACAAATGGGTCTTCAAAAAGAAGATTGGAGTAGATGGCCAGGGAGAAACCTATAAGGTCAGGCTTGTGGCAAAAGATTTTAGACAAAAACAAGGTGTTGATTATGGAGAAACCTTTTCGTCGGTAGTCATGCTCAAGTCTATTCAGATAATGCTTGCTATTGCAGCATACCATGACTATGAGATATGATAGATAGATATCAAGACTATCTTCCTCAATGAAAATTTTGAAAAAGAAGTCTATATGACTCAGCTAGAGAGATTTGAGTTAAGTGGATGAGCAAATCAGGTATGCAAGTTGAATAGATCCATATATGGATTGAAACAAGCATCGAGGAGCTGCAACATCCATTTTGATGAGACAGTCAAATCATTTGATTTTTTCAAAAATATAAATGAACTTTGTGTATACAAGAAGACTAATGGGAGTGCTATTATCTTCTTGGTCTTGTATGTGGATGACATACTGTTTATTGGGAATAATATCTCGATGTTGCAATCGATCAAAACTTAGCTATCACAAAAGATTTCCATGAAAGACTTGGGTAAGGCATCCTATATACTTGGTATTAAGATCTATAAGGATAGATCGAATAGGATGGTAGGCTTGTCCCAGTTTAGGTACATTGATCTTATGTTGAAGAGGTTCAACATGGAGGAAAGTAAAAGAGGTTACTTACCTATAGGTCATGGCATACAACTCTCTAAGAAAATATATCCTAAGACACCTGAAGAGAGAAATAAAATGAGTTCCATTCCTTATGCTTTGGTAGTAGGATCAATAATGTATGCTATGTTATGTACTAGATCTGATGTTGCTTATGTCTTAGGCATTGTAAGTAGATTTCAGGCTGATTGCAGGGAGTATCATTGGAAAGCAGTGAAAAACAAACTCAAGTACTTGAGAAGGACTAGAGATATTTTTTCTGATATATGATGAACCTAATTTAAAATTGAAAGGTTATACTGATTTTAGTTTTCAATCTGATCTGGATGATAATAAATTGATATCTGGATATATATTCACCTTGTATGGTGGTACAGTAAGTTGAAAAAATTTTAAATAGCAAACGGTTGCTGACTCAATCACTAAGCCTGAGTATATTGTTGCAAGTGAGGCTACTAAGGAGGCCGTCTGGATGAAAAAATTTATTACCGAGTTGGGTGTGGTTCCGGAGATTGAACAATCAGTGCCTGTTTATTATGATAATACTGGGGTCATTACTCAAGCCAAAGAATCAAGGTCTCACCATAAATCCAAGCACATTCTAAGACTGTTCTACCTCATTTGGAAGATAGTCGAAAGACGTGATGTGATCGTGGAGCGAGTTGACACCAAGAATAATATAACGGACCCATTTACTAAGGTCTTGTCAATGCAGCAGTCTGACCACCATCTTGATAGTATGGGTATCAAGTATAGGGGCGATTGGCTTTAAGTGCAAGTGGGAGATTGAAAGAATAATGCCCTACAAGCCAATCACATATGGGGTGTGATAGGGTATTTTTGTAATTTATCTTCCAAACTTATATAAATTGATATTTATTATTGATAAAATAGGTATTTTTGATTCATTATATGTTGCATCTTATTAATTTTAAGATCATAATGAACTCCATAGGTCTGGGCAATGGTTTTAGGGCTGTGATGAGTAAAGGAAAAACCGCCTTTTTCCTGTGTAGGATCTTCCAGATTTCATCAAATCTGGGACGGAATAAATTTTAAATTTTTATCCTACACTATTTTAGATCTAATATTTATTAGATTTGATTTTATTATCTGATATTTTAATTTCAAAATTAAGTCTAAAAGTATGAGAAACATAGACATACCTCAAGGGTAATCTAATTACCCTGTAGATGATCGCAGCACTGCCTGAGGTTCTGATGTAGCCACGCAAGCGCCTGGCCTCTACTAGTATTCACTTAGGTAGGATCTAGAACATCTTCTCCTTGTAATTCTATGCTCCAAAAATCAAATCTAAATCTGATTAGGAAGATCTTCAAAAGTCTTCCTGAAGTTGGAGCAGCAGCCTGTCGAAGAAGTCCTGCAGCCTTCTGTTCCAGGCGTCACCATGCCTTGCACTTATGCCAAATGAATGTCCAACTTCTTAGACATGAAGAGGGAAGAAAGCAGAGTAGGGAGGATATAGAAAAGAGGGGAGGGGGTGGCAGTCAATAGGTTTTTTGCACAAAACAAGTTCTGCCCCGAAACCCTAGGTGCAGCAGGGTTTATATAGACCCTGTATGCTGCGCAGTGCCACATCATTTGACCAATCAAAAAATTCTAATAAATTTTGAAAAAATTTTGATTGGTGGAGTGATATCATCTGATCACATCAGATAAGAATCCCCATGCTCTCTCCTATGTTGGCACCAACAATGGATAGGCTCAAATAAGGTAGCGCCAAAGTGTCCAAGTTTATCAGGACTCTTTGGTTCTTATCCATTTGGGGCGCCCACTTAAATCCAATTGGGCTCATGCCATAATATGATTATGGCACCTAATTTGATTAGGTTTAGGCATGTGGACACTCCACAAAAATCCTCCAATAAGTCCTCTTCAGTTTAAGACCCATATGTCAACTTTTGACAGATGTCTTAAAATAAAATTGGCAGGTGCTAGAAATTAGCAGGTGTTGTCTTAAATTCATCTCATGAATTAAGACAAGTCTTTTCTGAGCTGGACAAGCTTCATTTAAACTGAGTGAAACCTTTTCAAGGTTCTCTGGATGAGCCAGATCACATTTGGCTCAGTAGAGACAGAAAAAATTACACGAGGAGAAAGTTAGGCTTAATCGAGTGCTAGCACGATTTCCTTGAACCTAATTGGATCTTATCCAAATCAATTGGGCTAGCCAATTGATGACATCCAGACCCTAACCCTTATTTGTGTGACCCAGTTAGGTTCAATTCTATATGGTAATGAGACATGTCATGATCTCATCATCGACATCATCGAAACTCCTTTCGATGGATCAGAACTCTTCTGATTCAGACAATTAGAATGATCGATCATCAAAATCATTCTAATTGCTCCCAAAATCCATCAGTGACATCTAGCAGTATATGGTGGCAATCCATCAGAACTGAAGATGAACCTCTTGGTGCAGCTACCTGTGTGATTGAGTTCCTCTATCATGAGTCCCGACTGAATTAGGGTTAAGGTGAACTCGTCAAACCCAACATCAGTCATATGAATCAATCGATCGATTCGAGTCCGATGTGAAACCCCAATGGAAAACTCTTTTTTATTATTTCACTCTGCCATGGCCATGGGCTTAAGGACTCAATCTTTCGATCACCATAGGACTACTCCTCTCATCTACCGAGGTTGATAGATCCCATCTTGATGCGATCTGGTTCCTACAATGAATATGCTACAGCCAACATACACTTCAGGATTTCAGATGGCTAGGAGATCGAGTTATGGTGTAGTCAAACTATAACACACTCAAGGTGAACCGACGATGCACCTCAGGTCAAAGAACTAGACACATAAATGCAGCATCGAGCTAGTCATCGATGAGAAGGTAGATTTTCTTATGACTGCTCGAGGTGGTCACGCTCAGTACTCTTGTTCTCAACAAATATCTGTACTCTCACTCCGATGTATCCATACCATAGACTCAAGACTCATCTACCCTAAGAAAGCGATCATACACCAACCTTCCGGATCGATCACCATCCTCATAATGATCCTGTGGTCAGGAGCAGTTTATGAGTTAGTTATGTAAATTCATGCCTTAAATTTTCAACTCTTGAAAATATGAATTAACATTCCCACTAACTCAAAGGATGTATCATAGACACAATGTATACAATGTGATAGAAGAATAACCCTTTTATTCATTTATAGTCAAAATTACAATTTTACCCTTAAATTTGTACAGGAATGTGTCAGCCGATCTGGCATCTAGGGCACACATCTAACAAACTCTCACTTGACCTAATGCTAATTGGCTACATATCTAAGTCCCATCTTCTCAAGGTGGGCTTCGATCTTCTGTTGGCCAAATGGCTTAGTCAGCGGGTCTGCCACATTGTATGTGGAGTCGACTCTCTTGACCTCGACATAACCCTTTTTGAGGTAATCATGGATCAGATGGAATCGCCGCTCGATGTGCTTGAACTTCTGGTGAGACCTTGGCTCCTTAGCTAGGGCTATGGTGCCATTAATATCGCAGTAAAGAGAGATGGCATCCGATGACATCACTCCAAGCTCTGCGGCAAACTTCTTATACCAGAATGCCTCCTTCGCAGCTTTCGATGCAGCAATGTACTCTACCTCTATGGTGGAATCTACAATCACCATTTGCTTGGAAATCTTCCAGCTAACTGCACCACCATTACAAATGAACAGACTCCCAGATGTCAACTTTCGATCATCTATATCAGACATAAAGTCTGAGTCTGTATATCTTTGAATTTGGAGTTCTCCATTTCCAAAGATTAGAAACATATTCTTAGTCCTTTTCAAGTACTTAAAGATACATTTCACAGAAGTCCAGAGCTCTTTGCCTGGATTCGACTGATATCTGCTTGTGACACTCACAGCATGGGCTATATTAGGTCGTGTACATAGCATGGCATACATGAGGCTCCCTATTGCCGAAGTATAAGGGATCTTGCTCATACGTTCAATCTCCTCAGGTGTGCTAGGGCACATCTTCTTGGAGAGATGAATGCCATATCTAAAAGGCAATAAACCTCTTTTGGAGTTTTCCATACTAAACCTCTTTAGCACCTCCTCTATGTACATCTTCTGTGAAAGTCCCAGCATCCTATTTGGTCTATCTCTATAGACCTTAATACCCAGTATAAAGGATGCCTCTCCTAGATCTTTCATAGAGAACTCCTTAGACAACCATACTTTGACTGAGGTCAACATGGGAATATCATTCCCAATTAGGAGGATGTCATCCACGTACAATACGAGGAAGATAACTGCGCTCCCACTGACGTTTTTGAACACACATAGTTCCTCTTCATTCTTGATGAAATCAAACATTTTGATCACATCATTGAAACAAGTATTCCAACTCTGAGATGCTTGCTTAAGTCCATAAATGGACCTTTGCAGCTTGCAGACCTTGTGATCATCATCACTGGATGTGAATCCAAGTGATTGTTCCATATAGATATCTTCCTCAAGATGTCCATTTAAGAACACCATTTTCATATCCATCTGCCATATTTCATAATCGAAATAGGCTGCAACAGCAAGCAATGTGCGGATGGATTTTAGTATGGCTACGGGAGAAGGTATCCTGATAGTCAATGCCTTCGCACTGACTATAACCTTTTGCTACGAGCCTAGCCTTGAATGTCTCCACATTCTCATCTGCACCTATCTTTCTCTCAAAGATCCATTTACACCCAATAGGTACAATATCTTTAGGTGGATCTACCAAGGTCCAGACTTGGTTTGAGTGCATCGAGTCAATTTCTGATCTTATTGCCTCTCACCATTTCTCGAAATCGATATCTGATATCGCCTCGTCATAGGTCTTGGGATCATCACCATGAACCTCATTTCCCATGAGGAATATTTCCTATACATTCTCTTGTATGGTACCTAGGTACCTTTCAGGAGGATGGAAAATCCTAGTCGATCTACGAGGTGGAAGAGGTTGTGTTAGGACTGGTTCTAATTGATTGGGTTCCTCAGGTTCTTTAGCTCGTTGCTCTTGGGAGACATTCTCCTTGAGCTTAATTATTCTTTCGATGCCACCATCTTGAATAAACTATTTTTCAAGAAAAATAGCATTTCGACTCACAATCACATTATGGTCTTTCGGAATATAAAAATAGTATCCTAATGACTCTTTAGGATATCCTATGAATCGAGCTCTAAAAGACTTGAACTCTAATTTGTCCGTCTGCTGTCTCTTGACATGAGCCGGACAACTTCAAATTCTGAGATGATTCAGACTTGGCTTCTTACCATGCCATATCTCATACGGTGTGGTAGGAATGGTTTTAGAGGAAACCCTATTCAATATATAAATTACTGTCATGAGATAATATCCCCAAAGAAAATCAAGGAGGTCTGTGAAGCTCATCATGGAACGGACCATATCTAATAGGGTCCGATTTCTCCATTCTGAAACCCCGTTGAGTTGAGGCATTCCAGGTGGAGTCCATTGTGAGACTATGCCATTGTCCTTAAGATAGTCTAGGAATTCCCGACTATGGTATTCAACTCCTCGATCTGATCGAAGAACCTTAATAGACTTTTCTGTTTGTTTTGCTACCTCATGTCTGAATTCTTTGAACTTTTCAAAGGCTTCAGACTTGTGTTTCATTAGAAACACATACCCATACCTAGACATATCATCGATAAAGGTAATAAAGTAGACAAAGTTGCCTCTAGCTGGCACATCAAATGGGCTGCACACATCCTTATGTACTAGGGCAAGTAGGTCTGTGGCCCTTTCCCCATGTCCCACAAAAGGAAGCTTGGTCATTTTGCCTTGAAGGCATGATTCATAAATAGGATATGACTCAGAAGTCAACGGACTCAGTAGCCCAGATTTCTCCAATTTGTTAACCCTATCTTCCGTGAAGCTCATCATGGAACGGACCATATCTAATAGGGTCTGATTTCTCCATTCTGAAACCCCGTTGAGTTGAGGCATTCCAGGTGGAGTCCATTGTGAGACTATGCCATTGTCCTTAAGATAGTCTAGGAATTCCCGACTACGGTATTCACCTCCTCAATCTGATAAAAAAACCTTAATGGACTTTTCTGTTTATTTTTCTACCTCATGTCTGAATTCTTTAAACTTTTCAAAGGCTTCAGACTTGTGTTTCATTAGAAACACATACCCGTACCTAGACATATCATCGATAAAGGTAATAAAGTAGACAAAGTTGCTTCTAGCCGGCACATCAAATGGGCCGCACACATCCTGATGTACTAGGGCAAGTAGGTCTGTGGCCCTTTCCCCATGTCCCACAAAAGGAAGCTTGGTCATTTTGCCTTGAAGGCATGATTGACAAACTGGATATGACTCGGAAGTCAACGGACTCAGTAGCCCGGATTTCTCCAATTTGTTAACCCTATCTTCCACTATATGACCTAGCCTTAGGTGCCACAGATGCTTATCATTTAGACTATCTCTAGGCCTTTTAATTTCGATGGCATTCATATTTTGCTCAATATTAAAAACAGATACATCAACATGTAACTGATAGAGACCATTAATAACAAAACCATTTGCAACTTTATTATTTTCATAAAAAATATTACAATGATCCTTATGAAAGCTAATCACATAGCCTTCTTGTGCTAAACAAAAAATAGAAATTAAATTTCTGCTTGCTGCAGGCACATAATAACAGTCTCTTAAAACTAAATCTAATCCTAATGGTAATCGCAGAGGGTAGGTTCCCACGGCCATGACAGCAACTCTTGCTCTGTTTCTGATGCGTAGGATCATCTCCCCATCCCTCAGCCTCCTGCTCTCCTCAAGATCCTGCATAGAAGTGCACAAATGAGCACTAGAACTAGAGTCAAGTATCCAACTGGATGCAGAAGAAACCGTAAGGTTAAATTCGATAATGAGCATACCTCCAGAAGGACCATCCTTCTTGTTCTTCAGGATGGCCAGGTACTGAGGACAGTTTTGCTTCCTCTTCTTCCCATCCACCTTCTGCTTCTTCATAGACTTCTTTTTCTTTCCAAAAAACTTTCTCTTGGAAGAAGTCCGCTCCACAGTAAGAACTGAGCCTTTTGAATCTTTCATTGAAAGCTCAGCCGTAACCAGCATATTCATTAACTCGGCCAAGGTACATTGCATCTTATGCATATGAAAGTTCATGATGAACTGACCATATGCATCGGACAAAGACTGAAGGATCACATCAATCTAAAAATTCTTATCTAAGATGATACCGAGCTTCTCAAGCTCCTCAAGATCCTTGATCATTGTCAAACAATGATCTTGGACTGACTGCCCATCACGCATCTTGGCCTTAAAAAGTCTTCGACAGACTTGATACTTGGCTGCGTGACTCTGTTCACCAAACAACTCTTGTAGGTGAGCCAACATTTGGTGGGTAGTCAAAATATTTTCATGTTAACGTTGCAAGTCATCAGACATAGCACCCAACATGTAGTACCTAGCTTTGTTATCATCGTCCATCCACTTTTCCAGAGACGCTTTCTGTTCAGCAGTCGGACGTGCTGGCATGGCAGGTGGATCCTGGTCCAAGATATGAGTCAATTTTTTAAAATCCAGAACAATTCTGTAGTTCCTCAACTAGTCCTTAAAATTTGGTCTAGTCAGTCTATGAGTATCTAGAATTTTGGTCAGGGGGTTTGAGGCAGACATGTTTCCTATAGAGAGTCGAAAGTTTCTAGTTAGATTTTATAATCAGACTCAACCAATTTGTTTAGGATTTTTATTTTTAAACAAATTAGGCTCCCACTATTTTCTCAGATCCCTACACTCCCTTGGTAGAGATATGAAAATCTTCATGATTAGTGATTTCTAGTGGGTGGTGCTGTCTTACCGACTGGCTCATCACCTTACCTAACAGTTATTGGTGATGGGTCAACCGATGAGTGGATAACTCTTGTCCAAGGATTCTCTAATCATGGTGCACCCAAAACTTGGTCTCTAATTCATGAAGCTCACCGTATCTGGGATATTGCTCCAATCCTTAGTTAAGCCAAACCCACCATTTGCATGAACTAGATTCCTGATTAGGTCCCTCACCATATCCGAAATATTGAGCCCAACCCATCCTCTAATCCGTAGCATCCAATGCCTAATAGACATGGTTGCATCTTTTCGATGCAACTAAGCCACTATAACCAGTCGAAAACAATCAACCCCGAGAAGGACCTGCACATCCACAATGGTGGAAGACCTAGACTTAATATTTTCTTAGGGAGATTTGATTTAGGTCTCTTTAAACTTGACTTGATATAATCATAACAATTATGACTAACCTAGTGGCATGGGTTAGCTCGAATTGTTAGCCACCTCAAATCAGAACTGGGTAGACATATATAGCCAGATAAGTGAGACCGGTGGAAGGGATAGGCCATTAACTCGACAAGAACGCATTCGAGTCGAGTAGCTCCCAATTAAAAACCAATCGATCACATCTGTCGAACTTACCTTAGATACCAAATTGTCGAACCAGAACTAATTAGGTTAGCCTACAATCTAGACTCTAACCTCTGAGCCAAATTAAGTCTTAACATGATCGAGTCATATCTAAATGTGATTTGACCTTGACCTAGACTTAATCCTATTAGACTGGTCAATTATTAGCTTTCATGATCCCACCTAACCAACTCTTGATTCAGTTTGATCAACCATTAGACCTAATTGAGCTACCCAAGCCCGAACCCAATCTTATGAAAATGTCTTAGATCTAAAATTTTTAATTTTAGACCTAATTTAATTTCATAAACTTAATACATTAATTAAGTTTTGGGTTCATAAAAAAGCATGTATAATAAATCCTAGGATTTCAGGATCTAGGGTTTTGCAGAAAAGTAAGTTTTGATTTCTGATTAAGGATGAACGTGCGGCAACCCTACACGTCATATGAATGCCCCATTGAATGGGAGGAGAGGGCCTTTAAACCCTACTTCATTCTTATGACCGAACGGCCATGAGGAACACCTTAACCAAAAATATAAATTTAACTACAAAACTAGTTAGATCTAAATTAACATATCACATATACAATTTAAGATCTAACTAATACATACTTTGCATACATCTCATGTATCAAAAATCAATCTAATTAAGATTTAAATTGAACTATTCAAAATTAAATCTATTCTAGACAAGTTACTAGATCAGTTCTACAACTAGTCTAGGCATGTAACAGATTAATTTTATGGAAAAATTAAAATTTTATTTTCTATTTTATGATCTAATTATAATACTTATAACATCAAAAAAATAGAGAATAAATTAGATTTAAATCATATTTTAATCTCATTAAAATATAAAACTTAAGACTATTCATAGATTCAACTAATCCTAGTCTAGTCATGCATCTCATGCATGTTAGATCATCTTAGATTTAATTTTAAATATTTTAATTTCAGATCCTATCACATCTGATGTGACATCTAAATTTTTTTAATATCAAAGAAATTAAAATTAAAATTAGATCTAAGTTAGATCTGAAATAGAGCCAACAACCTGGCTCTGATACCACTTGAAAGAAAAATTGCCTTTTTCCTGTGTAGGATCTTCCAGATTTCATCAAATCTAGGGCAGAATAAATTTTAAATTTTTATCCTATGTTATTTTATATCTAATTTTTATTAGATTTAATTTTATTATCTGATATTTTAATTTCAAAATTAAATCTAAAAGTATGAGAAACATAGACATACCTCAAGGGTAATCTAATTACCCTGTAGATGATCGCAGCACTGCCTGAGGTTCTGATGTAGCCATGCAAGCACGTGGCCTCTACCAGTATCCACTCAGATAGAATCTAGAACATCTTCTCCTCACAATTCTATGCTCCAAAAATTAGATCTAAATCTGATTCGGAAGATCTTCAAAAGTCTTCCTGAAGTTGGAGCAGTAGCCTGTCAAAGAAGTCCTGTAGCCTTCTGTTCCAGGCATCACCATGCCTTGCACCTATGCCAGATGAATGTCCAACTTCTTGGACGTGAAGAGGGAAGAAAGGAGAGAAGAGAGGATGTAGAGAAGAGGGGAGGGGGCAGCAGTCAATGGGTTTTTTGCACAAAATAAGTTCTACCCCGAAACCCTAGGTGCAGCAGGGTTTATATAGACCCTGTATGCTGCGCAGTGCCACATCATTTGACCAATCAAAAAATTTCAATAAATTTTGGAAAAATTTTGATTGGTGGAGTGATATCATCTGATCACATTAGATAAGAATCCCCATGCTCTCTCCTATGTTGTCACCAACAATGGATAGGCTCTAATAAGGTAGCACCAAAGAGTCCAAGTTTATCAGGACTCTTTTATTCTTATCCATTTGGGGCGCCCACTTAAATCCAATTGGGCTCATGCCATAATCTGATTATGGCACCCAATTTGATTAGGTTTAGGCATGTGGACACTCCACAAAAATCCTTCAATAAGTTCTCTTCAGTTTAAGACCCATATGTCAACTTTTGACAGATGTCCTAAAATGAAATTGGCAGGTGCTAGAAATTAGCAGGTGTTATCTTAAATTCATCTCATGAATTAAAACAAGCCTTTTCTGAGCTGGACAAGCTTCATTTAAACTGAAAGAAACCTTCCCAAGGTTCTTTGGATGAGCCAGATCACATTTGACTCAGTATAGACAGAAAAAATTACACGAGGAGAAAATTAGGCTCAATCGAGTGCTAGCATGATTTCCTTGAACCTAATTGGATCTTATCCAAATCAATTGGGCTAGCCAATTGATGACATCCAGACCCTAACCCTTGTTTGTGTGACTCAGTTAGGTTCAATTCTGTATGGTAATGAGACATGTCATGATCTCATCATCGACATCATCGAAACTCCTTTCGATGGATCAGAACTCTTCTGATTCAGACAATTAGAATGATCGATCATCAAAATCATTCTAATTGCTCCCAAAATCCCCCAGTGACACCTAGCAGTATATGGTGGCAACCCATCAGAACTGAAGATGAACCACTCGGTGCAGCTACCTGTGTGATTGAGTTCCTCTATCATGAGTCCCGACTGAATTAGGGTTAAGGTGAACTCATCAAACCCAACATCAGTCATATGAATCAATCGATCGATTCGAGTCTAATGTGAAACCCCAATGGAAAACTCTTTTCCATTATTTCACTTTGCCATGGCCATGGGCTTAAGGACTCGATCTTTCGATCACCATAGGACTACTCCTCTCATCTACCGAGGTTGATAGATCCCATCTTGATGCGATCTGGTTCCTACAATGAATATGCTATAGCCAACATACACCTCAGGGTTCTGGATGGCTAGGAGATTGAGTTATGGTGTAGACAAATTATAACACACTCAAGGTGAACCGACGAAGCACCTCAGGTCAAAGAACTAGACACACAACTGCAGCATCGAGCTAGTCATCGATGAGAAGGTAGATTTCCTTATGACTACTCGAGGTGGTCATGCTCAGTACTCTCGTTCTCAATGAATACCTGTATTCTCGCTCTGGTGTCTCCACACCGTAGACTCAAGACTCATCTATCCTAAGGAAGCGATCGTACACCAACCTTCCGGATCGGTCACCATCCTCGTGATGATCCTTTGGTCAGGAGCAGTTTATGAGTTAGTTATGTAAATTCATGCCTTAAATTTTCAACTCTTAAAAATATGAATTAACATTCCCACTAACTCAAAGGATGTATCACAGACACAATGTACACAATGTGATAGAAGAATAACCTTTTTATTCATTTATAATCAAAATTACAATTTTGCCCTTAGATTTGTACAGAAATGTGTCAGCCGATATGGCATCTAGGGCACACATCTAACAATGAGATCATATTAGTGAGACTTAATTCTTCGATAGCCCTGATCTAAAATATTCTTATTCATTGGTACATTGAGTCAGGGATCAATGATATCGATAAGATTGGCATGTCCTTTGTATGCTCAGAAATGAGGATGGTTGATCTGACACCTACTTGTATGGTGATACAAATATAAAGATGTCGGTGCTCATTAAAGAATGAGTTCACTAAATAGACCTATGAGAGAATATCAGATGGAGTCTTATTTACATGTCAACTGATATTTTTCTAGTGGGAGTTGTGTAAGTGATCCTTAGACCTGAGGTCATCATGGTATCTTGTGTACTTGGATTCATATTTTGGTTCACTATCTAACTTGGTTCTCTGACCTTGTGTGGGGTGTTCTAGATATGGTGAAGAGTGCATGGAGGTTGTGAATGATCAATAAGAGATCAGTTACTCTTAATAAGGGGAGTGAACATCCTATGTGATCTTATAGGTCAGTGATTTGGAAGTCTTTGGCCAAAGCAAGATGATAATTAGAAAAAAAATTTTAATGTATTTTCAACTAAATTATCACCTTCTGATCAAGATATATAATGATAAGTGATTGGGTTTGACATATTTTCATACTCACAGCTTATCTGGGATATTATTTGACTGAAGGATTGAATTACATGGGAACTTGCCACTAAAAGATATTTTGATAATTTTTTATCAAAATTTTAAATCTTTTAAATAGTCATGGCATATTGTTAGACATCAATCTTGATTTGTATGCTCATCAAAATTAAAATATTTTAATTTCAGAGTCAATTTAGAAGAGTCCAAGTTGATTGAGACTCTTCGAGTGACCTAATCTTATCGGATTAGGGTTACATCGAAAGTCTTGATCCATTGCTGGCTAGATTTGAAACCCAATGGGTCACATGCTTTAGGATTTGGCCTTGATCTGATCTAATTAGAGTTTAATGTAAATTCTATAGATTAATTTGATATGCTTGTATATTGTATTATCCCATGTTCTCAAATTGGTTTAAATCAAATTATTTGAGCTAATCTAGCCCAGTTGGCTTTGATCTAATGGGATTGGGTCAATTTGGATTGGATACTTATCCAAGTTGAAATAGTTTCAAGTAGAGAAGGAGTCCTACATATCCACTTCAAGTCATGACAAGAAATAAATATCGCCCAGCTTAAATTGGCATGAGAAGTGGAGAGTCCTTCTTAATGAAGGCTCTTAACTATTACATGTTACCTTAAATTCCCGATCAGTTCTCCTATGATTTAATGCCAAATTTAATTTAAATTTTTATGACACATAGAACACTAGGAGTCCTTCTACTCTAAGTATCTAAATCACCAAAAATTTATTTAGTGAATTTATTTGGTATGTGGGAAGTTGGAGCACCAAAGATTGGTGTCCCATCCATGGTCTCATGTGACATCCCTTGGTCCCCTATTTATAGGGGAAGCCCTGGATGGTTTCTTGTGGTGATTTTTGGCTAAGACTAAGAGAAGGGATGTGCTAAACATAACAAAAAATTTAAAAAAAAAATTAGAAAAAAAAGAGAGAATTTTGAGTGGCAAAACTTGCTACTGGGTGGTGAGATTTTCAGCAAGTGTTGCTTGAGTGCCCTAAGATTTGATTTTTTCTTATATTAAAGCCAAAAGACAAAATCTTAGATTGTGTGATATCTGAAGAGTGTCTTTTTAATATCATTTTGATGGTGAAATCGAAAGCAACTGGGCTTTGGTGTGATCATGACGCAAGTTTGAAGTCAATAGTATTCTTGAGAAGACAAGGCTACGGCAGTGCACCGGTTGGGAAGGACTTTGGCCAACTTTCATGTGAATCATCGTTGGAGGACTTTTACCTTGGGATCTTGTAGAGAACACCAACATATCACTTTTTCATATTAGTTAAAGTATAATTTTTTATCTCTTTGCATGCTTGAATTTGCTTTGGTTGTGATCAGCAAAGTGATTCTAGGATTTTGGATTTGGCTCGATAGTTTTATTTGATAAGGCTATTGATTTTCTTGATTTAAAATTTTTAAAAATTACTTTTTATTGTATGATCAAAATTCAATAGCTCTCATGACTAAGAATATTTAAGATTAAAATTTTAAAATTTTAGGTCTCACTAGCATGACCCATTCATGTCTCCTAAAATCATTATCCTAATTTTTGGGGTTCATCATAATCTTAGACATAATAAGATGTAGCTAAAATGATGAATCAATATCTCATTATATTATCAAATAATAAATATCATTATATGAGTTGAAAAATTATAAAAAAATTTTCATCACAATATATATGTGATTGACTTGTAGGGTACTCTCCTTTCAATCTTCCACTTGCACAAAAGCTAATTGCCTTTGTATTTTAATCCTATACAATCAAGATGGAGATCAAATAACTACTGTGGTATGGCCTTAGTGAATGGGTCTACTATATTATTCTTATTCTAGGACAACATCTTATCTCTCTATAATTTCTTGAATGAGATGGAAGCATCAGTGGATGTGCTTAGGTGTCAAATGAGACCAATATTCCTTGCTTAAAATATGAGCTCTATATTATCACAATAAACTGGCCCTGGTTATTTTATCTTAGGAACCAATATCCAATTTTGTGATGAATATATTCATTCGGACTGCTTCCTTAGCGGCTTCACTAGCAGCGATGTACTCTACCTCAGTGGCTGAGTCAACTATAGTCTGCCTTTTAAAACTCTTCTAACTCACTGATCTATCATTTAGGATAAACACGTAGCTATCATCCGAATCAGATTAAAAACTAAAATCTGTTTATCCCTTTAGTTTCAACTCTAATCCTCTTTTAAATATAAGAAAATTATCTTTAGTCCTTCTTAGGTACTTCAGAATATTTTTCATAGCTTTCCAATGATCCTCCCCTAGTTCAGCCTAAAATCTACTAGCTACACCTAAAGCATAGGCTACATCAGGTCTGGTATATAGCATTGCATACATTATTGATCCCAGAGCCAAAGCATGAGGGATTTCACTTATTCTTTTTCTCTGCTCTGGTGTCTTAGGATACATTTTCTTGGAGAGATGTATGCCATGACTTATAGGTAAGTAACCTCTTTTAGTTGCCTCCATATTGAACCTTTTCAACATGAGATCTATGTATCGAGATTGGGACAAGCCTAGCATCCTTTTAGATCTATCTCTATAGATCTTTATACCCAATATATAGGATGCTTCACTTAAGTCTTTCATAAAAAATTTATTCAATAGCCAAATCTTGATTGATTGCATTATTGAGATATCATTCTTAATAAGCAGTATATTATCAACATAAAGAACCAAGAAGACAATAGCACTCCCACTTATCTTCTTATACACACATGGTTCATCCTCATTTTTCACAAAGATAAACTCTTTGACTGTCATATCAAATTGGATGTTCCAACTCTTCGAAGCCTGCTTCAATCCATAGATTGATTTTTTTAGCTTGCATACTTGATTTGCCCTCCCACTTGAGACAAATCCATTTGGCTGAGTCATATGGATCTCTTCCTCAAGATTACTGTTGAGGAAAGTGATCTTGACATCCATCTGCCAGATCTCAAAATCGTAGTATGCAGCTATAGCAAGTAAAATCCGGATGGACTTGAGCATAGCCATTGATGAGAAGGTTTTATCATAGTCAATTCTTTGCCTTTGTCTGAAACCCTTTGCCACCAACCTAGCTTGTAGGTTTTCAATTGGCCATCTGCTTTGATCTTCTTCTTGAAGATCCACTTGCACCCTATTGGGGTCACACCCTCAAGCACATCAATCAAGATCCATACTTAGTTAGTGTACATCAAGTCTATCTTGGATTTCATGGCTTCTAACCATCTGTCTGAGTCTTTACTCGTGATAGCTTTCGAATAGGTCAGTAGATCATCATCCTAAATGATGTTGATCAAATTATCACTCTCAATAACAAAATCATATCTCAGACATGCTTGATGCACTCTATCTGACCTTCAGATAGGAGGTATATATTATGGATGTACCTCATCCTTGTGTACTTCTGGTTGAGGATCTTCTTGTAGTTCAACCACAGATATTTTTGGATAGATTTATAGATTTTAAACTTCCATAAGTTCAATATTTCTCCCACTACCTCTTTCTTGGATGAATTCATTTTTCAAGAAAGTGACGTACCTAACAACAAATACCTTTTGTTCAGTAAGATGGTAGAAGTAGTATCTATTACTTTTCTTAGGATACTCTACAAACTTGCACTTGTCTAATCTAGCACTAAGCTTATGTCCAAAAATATTTTTGATATAAGCAGGATAGCCCCAAATCTGAAGATATTTAAGATTCGGCTTCCTTCCCTTCCATATTTCATATGGAGTGCTTACAACAGATTGTGAAGGCATCCTATTTAAAATATATGTAGCAGTCTCTAAGACATATCCCCAGAATGATATTGAGAGATCAGTGAAGTACATCATGGACCGCACTATATCTATCAAAGTGTGATTTCTCCTTTCTGCTATACTATTTAGTTGGGTGTATAAGGAAGGATCCATTCAGAGAGAATATCTTTACTTTTAAGATGATCAAAAAATTCACTGGATAAGTATTCTCCTTCTCGATCAGATCGAATAATCTTGATACTTTTTTTAATTTATTTTTTGATCATATTTTGATACTCCTTGAACTTATCCAAAGCTTCAAAATTATGTTTCATAAGATGCACATATCTGAACCTTGATAGATCATCTGTAAAGGTGATAAAATAGGAGTATCCTCCTCTAACCTGAGTTATCATCGGCCCACACACATCTGAATGTATTAGGGCTAGCAGCTCTTTTATCCTCTCTCTATGTCCAAAGAATAGAGTCTTGGTCATCTTACCCATGAGACAAGATTCATAAGTTCCCAATGATTGAAAATCATATGGTTCAAAGTACTCACCTTGATATAACTTATTTATCCTTGACTCATTAATATGACCAAGGAGATAATGCCAAAGATATATAATATTTACATCCTCTCTTTCTTTTCATATTTTATCAATATAAAAAAATATTTTTATTGAGTGTAAGAATTAAAAGATTGTTATCTATATAACTATTGCCATAAAATTCATTAGAAAAGAAATGGAGCATCCATTTTTCATTAGCCTTATTTAATAATTTTATTTTAATAAAAAAGATATAGAAATAATATTTCTAATGACCTTTGATATGTAATAACAGCCTTTTAATTCTAAAGTCTTACTCGAAGGCAAATTGGGCATACAGATTTCCATAGCCTTTGTACTAATGGACTCTCTACTTGCACCATAAAGCTCAAGATCATCTCTTTTCAGACCTTTGATATTCTGTAGTCACTATAATAAATTATAAATATATGATCCACAGGCAGTATCCAATACTCAAGTATCAAAGTCTGAGCCACTTAATAAAAAATAGGTCTGTATCATATAGACACCTTTCGGTGCTACACTCGCACCCTACTTCAATCTTACAAGATAATTCTTGTGATTGTTCTTTCAATATCCAAATTTATCACAAAATAAATAGATAATATCCGAGTAGACATATTTTGCCTTCTTATTTTTATAAACATTATCACTGATCGATCCAGGGTCAAAAATATTCAGAATATTAGAGTTCTTCTCTGATATGAACCTAATTTGTAAGTTCTTCAATCAATCCACATAGTTTGGATTAGTCAACTTATTATCATATATGATGTTATACAGCTAAAATATAGAAACCATAATATAGAATAAATAAAAAATAATAATATATGTAGACTACTCATGTTTGACATGCATAACTAGATGAAGTCTTTTGACTAGTTATGTCTTCCACTATTTTATCGGATCTTTTATTTCTATACAGTCATATTTGAAAAATACTACCTTTGTAGATATCACAACAAAGTAATATATCTAAAATATATTGTAAAACATCTAATATGCACCAAGATAACCCCACATCAATCCTCATAGCAAGCTTTATAGATATCACAACAAACCTACAATGATTTTTGATAGGATATTGATATAGCATGAAGGAAGGCATATGTAGTGTTCAAAATACTGAGCAACCTTCATTCAAGATTCAAACTAATCTATTGATCAAAAAAATATTAAGATTGATGGGAGTCCTCTTGTTGCTTTTCTTAGACACCAATAAATTGGCCAGATCAGTGAATGAAATCAATTAAAGAACCACCGCACTTGAAACACTCCTTAGATACTAATTGATTAATCGATTCAAGAAATTGATTATCTACTAGTTCATAACACTAAGAATTAGTATGATTTTTATGAGAACTTTAATGGTCTCAAGCACATCCTAATTCAACCAATCATAATGATGTACTATTATAGTTGTATCTTCATAAACATAACAATTAATCATAGCATAAAATTATATCTCTAAGATATGAAATCATAATCATACAACATGATTATAACATAGCAACTTAAGTATATCATATGCATGAAGTACTAATAGCATGCATCAATATAAAATACTCTTTTCATGATTTTTCTTCTTGAGTCATCATAGTGGCACCTCTACACCCTATAAGAGTACCCCATGGAATGGGAAAAAAGGATCTTTGAACCCTACTTGCTCTTATGACCGGACGGCCTAGTGATAAACCCCAATCCGAGTACTAGGCTACTAAAAAAAATTTTATATCTATATATACGTATAGAATCCATACATCATGTCTCTGAACATAACGTTATGCATCCAAACATATCTTTAAGATATGCTAGGGTTTAGATGTTCAATTGGATTCAACCATTGATCCGACTTGAACCAAACCAGAAACCCGAGATTGATTACAATCAAGACAATATTCAAACTTTTGATTGTATAAATCAAGGTAGGCTCTGATACCACTATTTGAATTTTGATAGTGTAGTAGAAGATCTAGGTGTTTAAAATTTTTATTCAAAATACCTGACGTACCGAAATCCTAAAACCCAGAATCCCTTGACTATAGCAATCAAAGCATAATTAAATTAAACTTGAAAAAGAAGAATTTTTAAAGCACTAATCCCAATTCTGGTAGAGCTTCTACTAGGTGCCTAAATGTTCACCCTCCAACAGTGATCCATATGAAAATCGGATCAAGGACAGCACTCCTTTACTTTGCTTCAAGAGTTCTAGCCTTTAGAACTCGACTAAACTTGTATCGATCAGGTTTCTTCAAGAACCTGACTCGATCCTCTTAGAACCTTTTCTAAACTTTTGAATCTCCTACTTTTAGATATTTTCAACCCTTATCTAGGTCTGATTAGGCTTTATCTTAAATCCCAAAGCTTTGTCCTAAAACTAAGATGGGTTTTAAGAAAGAAAGGGAAGCAGGGAGACAAAATTGGAAAGTGTTTTTGAATGCATCAGACACCTAGTGCGCAACTCCTTTTATAGGCATCAGAGGGGTACCAAAAAGAAAGGACACTCCCATTTGAAGTGCCTTATCTAATCTGCATGTCAGAAATAAGAGATCCTTCAAGTAGAAAAACTCTTATCAACGATACATTGATTCAGCCTTTCTCCCACATGTGCGTGAATGAAGAGGTGCTTTTGGCAACCCATCTGATTTCAAAAAATTCCATAATTTGCCAAGTGGAAAAAAGATCAAATTCTAATCTCAGATGATAAGGAAACAAAAAACTCCATGAAAGGACTTCTTCTCGCATCTCTTCACGTGATTCCTTATCACCATGCATGTGCATGCGAAGAGGGGTTTCTGGTGTCCAGTTGACCGATAGATATATCTAGAAAAATTTCAGATAAATATTTATATAAAAGTAGATCAAATGAGAAACATTATCTGATAGGTGGCATTCCATTTAAATTGAATTTGATCAGCAAAAGGACTCTCCAAATGTGAGGAGTCGTGTGACTCATTCTCACATGCATGCTGAGTATCCAGATTTCTTTCCAATTTTCAACATCCCAAAAAATCCAAAAAAATTACAACTCAAGCTTTGAGATATGTAGTAGAGGATGGAGGGTGATGTGGGCTACCAAATGAATCTGAATCCCAAGCCAGAAGCACTCCATCCTTCTGTTCACATGAATACGCACGCACCCTCTCAAATTTGCACAAAGAGTCCTCATTCGAGAGGACTCTGGTTTTTTGGCATTAACTTGAAATGAGGTGCCCCTTTTTTGGTTGCCTCTAGGTGGCACAACCTAACCCAAATTCTCATCAAATTGGGTTAGCAAATTAGCAAGGTTTGAGATCAAATTGATCCCCCCAGGGGCTAGAATTTTCACACGTGCTAGCATCCTTATCGGAGACCCTGATTGGATCCAAAATTACAATCAACCTTATCAAAAGGATCTTTGATCAATTTCTTTATGTGTGTGATCCATTGGATTTCATATCTAACCAGCAGTAAGTCTGGGTGCAAATTAACTTAATTTGATTAGACTCCAATCTAACAAATTTAGGTCCAATCGAGCTAACTCAAGTTCAACAATTAGAATCCTTTCTAATTAGCGATTGAATTAAACTCTTTAATTTGATCAAATTTACTAGTCAAGATTGATATCTAACAATATATCATGACTACTCAGAAGATATAAAATTTGATAAAAATATTAAATATACCCTTCAGTGATAAGTTATCGTGCAATCCAATCTTTCAATCATCCCTGCATCCTGAATATGTTCATGAGTATGAAATAATGTCAAACTCAAACACATATTTATATCGATTCTCTATCGATCAATGATGACCCCAATAATAAAGTATTAGAAACTCATTCTAATCTTCAGCCTGCTTTTAGCCAAAAAAATATTTTTTGAGTCATCTAGGGATGAGAATACACAGGATGCGATCTCTTCTTACTACAAGTGATCAATTTATTATCGACCAACGCACAACCTTCATACATATTTTACTATATCCAGAACATTCCGTATATATTTTAATGCCATGCTTGGGTATGAACCAAAATATAGGTTCATATGTACAAGATTCCATGGTGATCTCAGGCGTAAGGATCACTTGTACAACTCCTACTTAGAGAACCATCTTTAACATGCAAGTAAGGCTTTCATAAGATGTTCCCTATCAGTGAGTCAATTCAGTGAACTTATATCCAAATGAGCACCCACATCCTTGTATTAGTATTCCTACACAAGTAGCTAGTGAGATCAACCATTCTCTCTATCGAGCATACATAGGATGTGTCAGTCTTTTCAGAACACTGATCTCTGACTCAATGCTCCCATGATCAAAAATATTTAAGATTAGAGTTTTGAATTTTAGGTCTCATCAGTATGACCTATTCATATCTCCTAAAAACTATTGCTCTAATTTTTGAGATTCATCATAATCTTAGACATAATTAGATGCAGCTAAAATGATGAATCAATGCCTTATTTTATTATCAAATAATAAATATCATTGTATGAGTTGAAAAATTATAAAAAAAGTTCTATTGCAACATACATGTGATTGACTTTTATGGTACTCTTCTTTCAGCAAGATACCATGAAATATTTTTAGGAGATATAAAATAATACCGAAAGTCATAAAATATTATCGAAGGTCATGAAACAATGAAGAAAGTCATAAAACAGAATAGGAAGTCCTGAAATAATATCGAAAGTCATAAAATAATGTTAATAGCTGGATGTCATAAAATAGAATAGGAAGTCATGAAATAATGTCGGAAGTCCTAAAATAATGTACAAAGTCATGAAATAGTATAGGAAGTCATAAAACAAAATAAAAGATCATTAAATAATATCACAAGTAATAAAATAATGTTGGATGTCATAAAATAGAATAGAAAGTTATGAAACAAAATGAAACATCATGAAACAATGTCGGAAGTCATGAAACAATGCAAAAAATTATAAAATATTGTTGGAAGTCATGAAATAGTGTCTGAAGTTAAGAAATAGTAAATGAAGTCATAAAACAATATCGGATGTCATGAAACAGTAGAAAGAGTAGAGGAAGTTATAAAAATAATGCAGGATATCATAAAATAGTATAGAATATTATCAAGTAGTAGAGGAGATTATAAAATAGTATTGTCATAAAATAGTGAAGAAAGTTATAAAATAGTATAGGATATCCTAAAGCATTATGAAAGTCATAAAATAGTATAGGATATCATAAAATAGTTTTGAAAGTCATAAAAAAGTGCATGGAGTGATTAAACAATGCTAGAAGTCATGATATAGTATCGAAAGTCATGAAATAGTATCAAAAATCATAAAACATTTGTAAAAGTCATAAAACAATGTCGGATGTTAAAAAATAGTAGAGGAAGTCATAAAACAAAAAGAAAGTCATGAAACATGAGTGGAAGCAATAAAATTGCAGATAGCTGGATGTCATAAAATAGAACAGAAAGCCTTATCTGATATGTGTATCAAGAAAAATAAGAGTCTTCAGACAGAAGGACTCTTCTACCTGATATGTTGATCCGCACCTTCACCTGCGTGCTCGATCAGAGAAGGGATATTTTCATATCCCTTCTTAAATTAAAAAAATCCACAATTTTCTTTGTGAAAAGAGGATTCAAATCTAATTCTAGATCACCTAATAATAGAGCAAAAATCTAATGGAAGGATGTGTTCCTCACATTTCTTCACGCGATCACTTATCACTGTGTGCATGCACATGAGGAGGTGCTTTGGCATCCGATTGATCTCCTGATAAATCTGAAAAAATTCTAGATAAATCTCCATAAAATATCAGATCAAAAGTGGAACAATATCTGATAGGTGGTGTTCCATTTAAAATATTTTTGATCTACATAAGGACTCTTCAAAATGTGAAGAGTTGCGAGACTTCACCATGCACGTGTGAGAGCTTCCATTCTTTCCAATTTTTCTCCACCCTATATAATCTAAAAAAAATATATCTCATACTTTGAGATCTGCACTAGAGGATGAAAAGTGATGTGGACTACCACATGTGTTTGAATCCTAAGCCAAAAGGACTCTTCTTTCTGCTCACGCCAACACACACATGAGACCTCCTTTTTGTGCCAAGAGTCCTCATCCAAGAGGACTCTTCATTTTTGACATTAACTTGAGATGTGGCACCACATTTTGAGCTGCATCCAAATGGCATGACCTAACCCAATTGCTCACCAAATTATGTTAGCAAATTAGAAAGGTATGAGACCAAATTGATCTCCCAAGGAGCTAGGATTTTCACACGTGCTAGCATGCTTACTGGGAACCCTGATTGGATCCAAAATTTCAATCAACCTTATCAAAAAGATCTTTGGCTAATTTTTATATGTGTGTGATCTATTGGATTCCACATATAACCAGTAGTAGGTCCAAGTACAAGTTGATCGAATTTTATTAGATTCCAATCTAATCAATTTAGATAAAATCGAGCTAACCTGAGTTCAACAATTAGAATCCTTTCTAATTGATGATTGAATTAAATTCTTTAATTTGATCAAAGTTACAAGTCAAAATTGATATCTAGCAATATATCATGACTATCCAGAAGATGTAAAATTTGATAAAAATACTACATATATCCTTTAGTGGTAAGTTACCGTGCAATTCAATCTTTCGATCATCTCTGCATCCCGAATATGTTCGTGAGTATGAAATTATGTCAAACTCAAATACATATTCATATCAATTCTCGATTAACCAATAATGACTCCGATGATGAAGTATTAGAAATTTTTTCTAATCTCCTTCCTGCTTTTGATCAAAAGACTTTTTCTGAATCATCTAGGGATGAGAATACACAGGATGCGATCTCCTCTTACTAGGAGTGATTGATTCCATGTTGACATGCTCATAATCTTCATACACACTTTACCATATCTAGAATATCCCATACATGTCTTAATGTCATAACTGGGTATGAACCAAAATATGGGTTCATGTGCACAAAATTTCATGATGATCTCAGGTCTAAGGATCACTTGCATAACTCTCACTTAGAGAACCATCTTTGATATGCAAGTAAGGCTTCCATATGATGTTCTTTTTTATCTAGTCAATTCAACAGACTCATTTCCAAATGACCACCCACATATTTGTATAATTGTCCCACACAAGTGGCTAATGAGATCTACCACCCTCTCCATCGAGCATACATAGGATGTGCCAGTCTTTCCAAAATATTGATCTCTGACTCAATGCTCCTACGATCAAGAATATTTAAGAATAAGATTTTAGAATTTTAGGTCGCATTAGCATGACCCATTTATGCTTGATTCATCACAATATACTTACGATTGGCTTTTAGGGCACTCTTCTTTCAATCTCTCACTTGTACTAAAATCAATCATCTTTGTATTTCAATCCCATACAATCAAAATGGAGATCAAATAGTTGCTATGGTATAGCCTTAGTGAATGGATCTGCTATATTATTCTTTGTATCAACTCGTTCAAGGACAACATCTTGTCTCTCTACAATTTTCTGAATGAGGTGGAAACGTCTGAGGATGTGCTTGGATCTTTGATGAGACCTAGATTTCTTAGCTTGAATAACGGCCCCAATATTATCACAATAGAGTGACACCGATCCTTCAATCTCAAGAATGACTCTTAATTTCATGATGAATTTCTTCATCCAGACAGCTTTTCTAGCAACTTCACTAGTAGTGATGTACTCTGCCTCAGTGGTTGAGTTAGCTACTGTCTGCTGCTTGAAACTCTTTCAACTCACTACTCTACTATTTAGGGTAAACACGAACCCTGATATTAACTTGTTATTATCAAGATCAGATTAAAAACTACAATCTATATATCCCTCTAGTTTCAACTCTGATCCACCTCCATATATGAGAAAAATATCTTTAATCCTTCTTAGGTACTTCAGAATATTTTTTACAGCTTTTCAATGATCCTTCCCTGGATTAGTTTGAAAATCTACTAGCTACGTCTAAAGCATAAGCTACATCAAGCCTGGTACTAGCTACGTCTAAAGCATAAGCTACATCAAGCCTGGTACATAGCATGGCATACATAATTGATCCCACAGCCGAAGCATAAGGGATTTTATTCATCCTTTTCCTCTCTTCTGGTGTCTTAGGATACATTTTCTTAGAGAGTCGTATATCATGACTTACAGGAAGATAATCTCTCTTACTTACCTCCATATTAAATCTCTTTAATATGAGATCTATGTACTATGACTAGGATAAGCTTAATATCCTGTTAGATCTATCTCTATAGATCTTTATACCCAGTATATAGGATGCTTCACCCAAGTCTTTCATGAAAAATATATTCGATAGCCAAGTTTTAACCGATTGCATCATTGGGATATCATTCTCAATCAGCAGAATGTCATCGACATATAGAATCAAGAAGACAATAGCACTCCCACTTATCTTCTTATACATACATGGTTCATCCTTATTTTTGATAAAGCCAAATTTTTTGACTATCAGATGTTCCAGCTCCTCGAAGCTTGCTTCAATCTATAGATAGATTTTTTTAGCTTGCATATTTGATTTGCCCTCCCACTTGAGATAAATCCCTCTGACTAAGTCATATAGACCTCTTTCTTAAGATTACCATTGAGAAAAGCAGTCTTGACATCCATCTATTAGATCTCATAGTCGTAGTATGCCACTATAGCAAGCAAAATCATGATAGACTTGAGCATCACCACTGGTGAGAAGATTTCATCATAGTCAATTTCTTATCTTTGTCTAAAATTCTTCACCACCAACCTAGCTTTGTAGATTTTTACTTGTTCATCTGCTCCAATCTTCATCGTGAAGATCCATTTGCATCTTATTGGGGTCACATTTTCGGTGCATCAACCAAGGTCCATACTTGGTGTACATCGAGTCCATCTCAGATTTCATGATTTCCAGCCATCTGTCTGACTCTCTACTCATAATAACTTCTAAATAAGTTAGTGGATCATCATCTTGAATGATGTTGATTGAATTGTCACTTTCAATGATAAAACCATATCTCAGAGGTGCTTGGCGCACTCTATCTAACCTTCAGAGAGGAGGTGTGTATTGTGAATGTCCCTCATCCTTGGGTACTTCTGATTGAGGATCTTCTTATGGTTCAATCACAGGTATTTTTGGATTAGTTTGTAGATTCTGAACTTCTGTAAGTTCAATATTCCTCCCACTGTCTCCTTCTTGGATGAATTCATTTTTCAAGAAAGTGGCGTATCTACTAACAAATACCTTTTGTTTAGTAGGATGGTAGAAGTAGTATCTATTAGTTTCCATAGGATACCCTACAAACCTACACCTGTCTGATCTAGCATTAAAGTTATATCCAAAGATATTTTTGACATAAGCAGGCTAGCCCTAAATCTTAAGATGTTTAAGATTAGACTTTCTTCCCTTCCATATCTCATATGGTGTCCTTGTAACAGACTTTGAAGGCACCCTATTTAAAATATATGTGGTAGTCTTTAGGGCATATCTCCAAAAGATATTGAAAAATTAGTGAAGCACATCATAGACCGCATCATATCCATCAAAGTGCGATTCCTTCTTTTTGCTACACCATTTAACTAGGGTGTATAAGGAGGGATCCATTCAGAGAGAATATCTTTACTTTTAAGATGATCAAAAAATTCACTAGATAAATATTCTCCTCCTCGATCAGATCGAAGAATATTGATTTCTTTTTTAGTTTGTTTCTCAACCATACTTTGATACTCTTTGAACTTATCAAAGGTTTTAGATTTATGTTTCATAAGATACACATATGCGAACTTTGATAGATCATCTGTAAAAGTGATAAAATAAGAGTATCTTCTTCTGACCTGAGTTATCATCGATCCACATACATCTATATATACTTGGGCTAATAACTCATTTGTCCTCTCTCCATGTCCAGAAAATAGAGCCTTGGT
Organism: Elaeis guineensis; assembly: GCF_000442705.2. Classification (NCBI taxonomy): domain Eukaryota; kingdom Viridiplantae; phylum Streptophyta; class Magnoliopsida; order Arecales; family Arecaceae; genus Elaeis; species Elaeis guineensis. Next base: position 95,505,186 of record NC_025998.2, on the reverse strand, counting down.
CATCTCACTCATGAGACAAGATTCACAAGTTTCTAATAATTCATAATCATACGGATCAAAAAATTCTTCTTTGTATAACTTGTTTATCCTTGATTCACTAATATGACTAAGGCGGCAATGTCAGAGATATGTGATATTCATGTCTTCTCTCTCTTTTCACATTTCTTTCAATATAAAAAATATTTTTATTGAGTGCAAGAATTAAAAAATAGTTAATAATATAACCACTATCATAAAATTTATTAGAAAAGAAAATGGAGCATCCATTTTCCATTAGCCTGATTTTATAATCTTGTTTTAATAACAAAGATATAAAAATAATATTTCTAATGATTTTTGACATGTAATAATAATCTTTTAATTCTAAAATTTTATCCAAAGATAAATCAAATATATAGATTTTCACAGCCTTTGCGCTAATGGACTCTTCACTTGCACCATAAAGCTCAAGATCATCTCTTTTCAGAACTTTGATATTCTATAGTTACTGTAATGAATTACAAATATACGATCCACAGGTAGTATCCAATATCCAAATATCAAAGTCTGAGCTACTCAACAAGAAATCAGTCTGTATCATATACATACCTTTTAGTGCTATACTTGATCCTGCTTCAATCTTGCAAGATAATTCTTGTAATTATTCTCCCAATATCTAAATTTATTATAAAATAAATAGATAATATCCAGATGGACATCTTTTGCCTTCTTATTTTTACTGACCGATCCAAGATCAGGAATATCTAGAACATTGGAGTTCTTCTCTGGTACGAACCTAATTTGCAAGTCCCTTAACCAATCCACATAGTTAGGATCGATCAATATATTTTTATTTATAGTTTAATACAATGAAAATAAGGAAGCTATAATGTAAATTTAAATCTATATAAATAAAGAACAATAATATAAGTAGGCCACTCATGTTTGACATGCATAACTAGATGAGGTCTTTTAACTAGTTATGTCTCCCACTATTTTGTCGGATACCATAGCCCTCTCCTATGATAAATGAGAAATCCTAATCTAGTTTCTTAATGTGGTTGAGACTCTAATCTCTCATGAAGCCTTATAAATATCACAATAAATCTCAATGAATTAAAAGGTAAAAAAATCTATCCAATTGGATCTTATATAATTCTCAATATAATCCTTGCCTTTAAAAATACTCATAGCCTTGTGGATATCACAACAAACTATAATATTTTTAGTTAAGTCAGATTCTTCATTTTCATATAGTCATATCTGAAAAATGATGCCCTTATGGATATCATAACAAAGCAACATATCCAAAATATACCGTAAAGTATCTAATATGCATCAAGACAATTCCACATCAATTTCCATAGCAAGTCTTATGGATATCACAACAAACATAATATGATCTTTGACAGGATATTGACTAGGCATGAAGGAAGGCATATGTAGTATTTCAAATGCTGAGCAACCTTTATTCAAGATTTGAACTAATCTAATTGATAAGAAAAGTGTTAAGATTGGTAGGGGTCCCCCTGTTGCTTTTTTGAGACACCAATAAATTATCCAGACTAGCAAATGGAATCAATTAAATAATCACTGCACTTGAAACACTCCTTAGATATCAATTGATTCATCGATTCAAGAAATAGGTCAGCTTCTACTTCACAACACTATAACTTAATATGATTTTTATGAGGACTTTAATAGTCTCATGCACATCCTAATTCAACCAATCATAATGATACACTATTATAGTTGTATCTTTATAAATATAACAACTAATCATGGCATCTAATCATATCTCTAAGATATGAAATCATAATCACACAACATAATTATAACATAGCAACTTAAGCGTATCTTATGCATGAAGTGTTGGGAAATATATCCCAAAAGCCAATCATCAAGCTAATGACGGTTGAGCAACCAAGTATTATAATTGATTTGTTAATAAATAAAATATATTTTTAGTATTTTCATCATAATCTTTCATCTTCTCATGAACTCCGTTGTTATGATGAAGTTCTTAGGACTATTTAAGTTCGATAAAGAGAGGATTTATCGATTAATCCTTAAAATTGTTCACGACCAAATGATAGACTGTTAATAAGGATGATAACTTCTATCGAGCATAGGTCGCTGTAGGCCATATGGGTTGGTTGTCCTCTTAACTAAGGAGTGTGGAGATACTGATATGACATATAGGTGAGATGTAAAGGTACATCATCATTGAACATGACCAACTCCAGAGCATTTTACTATCGAGAATGTCTCTGATGGGATATAGGTATAAGTGTCCCTTAGACCTGAGATCGCTTTAGTGACTTAGAAGCAACTCACTGTGCTTTGGTACTGGACTAACTAAATTTCTAATTCAGTGACGGAAGGTTTCTGGGCATAGTCAAGTACTTGCGAAGTCAGAGTGTGATCAAGATGTGATTGACCACTCCAAGAGTTGGAGAAGAATGAGTCACTGTATTTCAATTTAGCAAAACCTTGGCCAGGGTAATCCATCAGATGGATTTGATATTTTGAAATACAATGTGGACAACCAGATCAGAGTTGACAGTTGAACTCTGAGGTGTCCTATGATCATTTTGGTCAAGGGGATGAATTATATGGAAACTATATCCGCATGGGTTCTAAGAATGTTGTTCTACACATTCGACCTATCCGATCGTCGGGTACCATTGCTAGATGGTCACTTCAATCGGTATAAAAAATTATTTCTATGCTACCGACTTAGGTTCTGACCAATGAGGTCACACACATAAGAGTTCATGATTCGATCGGATGGTTGATCAATGATTAAGAATCATTTTAGGGTTAAATAATCAATACGATTGATATTTAACCTAGTGCAAGTATTGCAGGAGGATCGATTAGCAATTCGATTGCTAATTGACTTAATTTGATTAAGCCAATGGACTGAGATTAAGTTTAATTAAAAATAATTTAATTAAATTTAATTTGGGCTTGATTGAATCAAGTTCAATTGGTTTATTGGATAAGCCAAGTGCAAGGAAAAAACTAGTCCTAGTTCAATTAGGACTTGGGTCAACCTAATTTCTAATTTGATTAAAAAATTAAATCAGATTTAAATCTAATTTAATCTAATTAAATTAAATTTTTAATTAGATTAAAATCTATTTTAATTGGATTGATCAAATTTTAATTTGATTTGATTTGAGAAACCAAATTAAAACAAGTCATAAGATAGAATCCTAGTAAGACTAGGATTACACCTTGCGCCACATAAGCCCCCCCCATGCCCTCTCTCTTATTCCATGCCAATCCCCTCTTGTTTTGTGTGACAAAAGCCCTCTCCTAGGTCTTTCCCACATCCAAAAGGCTTCCTCTCTTCTTTCATACATGGAAAGTGGTTGTGGATCAAATCAAAGTAGGAATAAGTTTGGATTTCAAATTCTATGAGATAGAGTTTTAGAAATCCAAAATTCTTTTCTTTTTGCATCGAATTTACCCAAATTTTTTTTGAGATTTTCATGGATTTTAGGGTACATATTGTGGACCTTTTGCTGGTGGTCCATTTATGAAAATAAGGAGGAGGAGCCCAAGAGTTGGGCACCCCTTATCTTACCATGTTTGGATAAGCCTTGACTAGGTATTTGACCGAGACAAGGACTCTATCATATCTCTCTATATAAAATAAAATTCTTCATAAAATTTTTGATAAATGTAAAGATTTGAGAGACCTTTGGGGCACCCAAAAATTAGAGAGAAAAACTTTTGGATCATGGAGATATAATAGACACATGATAGGGTGTTTAGGAGAGAGTAAAGAGAAGAAGAAGAGGGTCTTCTTCTAGGGTTGTTAGTTTCATCTCTTCCCTTCCTCCATCTTGAGTTTTCTGAGAGTATCTCAGATCTAAAACTCCTCCTCCTACTTCTCATCTTTGAGAGAGTCTAAATCAAGAAGAAAGAGGCACCTGATCAACCATCGAAGAAGGATCAGCGCAGTACTAGCATACTGTGCTGATTTTCTGAAGCAGGACTTCTGGTCGAGATTCATAGGCTTGTGTGGATGACTCCTAGAGATCAGACACATGTGTGGTTTGTAACATCATCCTCAAGCTCAGATCAGTAAGGTTAGAACATCCAACTTGCAAGGTAATAGATCTGATCTATTGTTTAATACAAACATTAGATGTAGTATAGAAATATATTGATATGATCAACATGTAGTTCATGCTCTATATATTTTAATTTTTGATTTGATGCTATGTAATAATCATATAATAGGATCTTAGATCTAAAAATTCTCTAGTTTCAAAAAATAAATTTTGATTTATTTTAGTCTTCCGCTGCCTGACCTTGAAAAAATTTCAAGATTTAACCCTGAAACCCTAGATCTGGTTCCTTCAATTGGTATCAGAGCCCAGGTTATTTGTTACATGATTATTTATACATGCTTAGATTATTTTTTAGATTAGATCTAATTTATTATCTGATTATTAAATTTAAAATTAAAATTTTAGATCAATCACGAACTGTAAGATTGTCCTACTGTAAGGTTTACCCCTTACAGTGCAAAAGTTGTCCTAGTTTGTGTAGATCTATCTTTAATCATAAATTTGTTAGATATGATCTAGATTAAATTTATAATTTATTTGATTTAAAAGATATTTAAATCTAAAATAAAATCTCTTTGTTAATAATTTTTGTGCAAAAAAATTGTTTAAAGTTGAAATTATTTCAATTACATGAGCCTGTTTAGATTAGATCTAAAGTAGTTTCATGTTTATTTTACTTGCATCTTAATTATGAATCAAACATATAATATGGTTGATAGAACCATATTATAAAATTATTTTACAAATATAAAAATTATTTTCAAAAAGCCGAACCCAACCCTCAGCCCAAAACTTAATTGAGAATTAAGAAGTTGTTTGATTAGGTTTTAGGATTGTGAATTGAAGAACCTAAGACACAAACCATAACACATTGGGTTAATGGGTTAGTGAGAATTAGGTCTATTAATTGGGTTAGACCTATGGTTAGATTAAAGATGGACTTAATTAGAGAATTGACTAAATCTAATCAATTGTTGTCTTAGATTAGGTCAAGGATTCTCTAGATCAGTTACAATAGTTATAGTTGGTCAAGTCTATGTCTTTAATGAGAACCAAATGGACTTGATTCTTGGCTAAGCGGTCTAGCATGAACTGTTAGGTTGATCTAATCAAAATTAATTAAACCAGTTGGTGTCTAAGGTAAACCAGACTGGTGGTTTTTAATTGAGAGTCCGCTTACTTGGCCATTTTTGATAGTGTCTAAGACAAGTTTTGGCCGACCCTCCCATTGATCGAACTTACCTGACCTCTTGGTGAAATTATGTTTTAACCGGATCACTTGACTATTCGAGCTGATCCATGTCAGTTAGGTAAATCAGTGTGACTGATTTAGGTACTCCTAGACCAGTCCTTTTAATGATCTCCCTTAAGCTGACTTGGTGAAGCCAGTGGGAGGATCATAATAAGCTGGTTCATCTGACCTCATCCTCTAAATCATTTAAATCTTCTAAAATTATTAGGTCCTTAAAATGATAAAGTTATGGAGATAACTGAGTCATAGCCTCCCATTAAGGTGTTTGATAATGAGTCTATTAACTCAATAATCATTGCAGACCCAAAGGCCTGGTGCTTATTGACTAATGAAATTATCACTCATCATATGATGACTTGGAAGTGTCTTTCTAATAGTGGTTAGGTGAGCCAACCAAAGTTGGACTTAATCATTCGTTGGTTAGATGCACCAAGTATGGTCATGTTAATGGTTGGACCTAACCAGATCTTTACAGTGGAGGCCAAAGCCTACTGATTAGGTTTCTGGGGTAAAATTAAAATTATTAGAAATTATTTAGAGAAATAATTGGTTATGAACCTACCCTTAGATTTACATGGGTTGGCCAACCAAAGTTGGGCTTGTGTGCAATCTAAGTGGATTCTAGTACCCACTAAGGAATTAGGGTAATTTCTCGAATTGGAGGTAGAGGCTACCAATTCGAATAAAATAGTGGAAGAAATCTTTTGATTAAAGTTCAAATCTTTAGGTTTAATGAATCAATTACTAATTAGGTTATGGTTTTCCTTTGAGCAGATATGGCCACTTCCCTATCGCTCCGATCATAGTTGGACAATGATAAGTTGGTGGGGCCCAAATTCGGTAGCTGGTACCAAAAGTTGAAGATAGTCCCGAAGCATGAACAGATCCTATATGTGATAATGGATCCCGTACCTGAGGAGCCAGCTGCCAATGCACATGGAACAGTCAGAGATACTTACCAGAAGTGGCTCAGTGATCGGACCACGGTGTACTATATCATGCTAGCTACCATGAGCGATGAGTTCAATCACAGATTCAAGACAGCTCAGCCAAAGGACATGCTTCAAGTGTTGGAGGATGCCTTTGGCACACCCGATGACGTGGAGAGGCACACGACTAGTTGTGCCATCTTTAACATCAAAATGCGGGATGGTGCCTCTGTCACTGATCATGTATTGTACACGATCGAGTTGATGGAATGATTGACCAAGCTCGACTTTCCCTTGCATGAGCAGCTTAGGAAAGATGCAATACTAAACTCACTGTCCAAGTCTTATCTCTCATTCCTCACTCATTATAGAATGACAAAGCCTGAAGTAAACTACCACGGGTTACTGGGGTTGCTTTAGAACTTTGAGAAGGATCACCAACTCCACAAGGAGTCGGTGAACTTAGTGGGAGGTTCGTCTTCCGATTCTCGATCCTTTAAGAAAGGAAAGAAGAACAAGAAGAAGAAAGTGAAAAAGGTGCAAGTTCAGGCTGGGACATCAGTGTTGGGCCAGATCAGAAAGATCAAGCCCGATAAGAGTCTATTCTACTGGCAAGCATCCTAGATTAGATAGTATTGTCAGATATCTTCTTATGGCACTGTAGCTAGGTCATATAAACAAGAATAGAATAAATAGGTTGACTCAAGAGAAAATCCTTGAAGTCAGTGATTATGAATCACTTCTAACCTGTGAGTCCTGTCTTCTTGGTAAAATGACCAAGTCACCTTTTACTGAAAAAAGTGAGTGAGCTACTGAGCTCTTGGGCCTAGTACATACTGATGTATGCGGGCCCATGAGCACAAGTGCTAGAGGTGGATATTTCTACTTCATAATTTTCACGGATGATCTATCCAGATATGGATATGTCTATCTGATGAAACATAAGTCAGATTCATTTGAAATATTCAAATGATTCCGAAGTGAAGTAGAAAAATAAACCGGGAAGAGTATTAAAACTCTTCGATCTGACCGAGGAGGAGAATATCTTTCTAGTGAGTTTCTCACATATCTAGGAGAGAATGGAATTCTCTCCCAATAGACTCCTCCAGGAACACCACAGCATAATGGTATGTCTGAAAGGAGAAATCGGACTCTGTTAGACATGGTCGGATCCATGATCGATTTTTCTAGCTTGCTGATATCTTTCTGAGGATATGTACTCGAATCGACCTGTTATCTGTTAAATAGAGTTTCAAGTAAGTCTGTAATTAAGACTCCATATGAGATATGGATAGGGTGTAAGCCAGTACTTTCACACCTTAGGGTCTGGGGGTGCCCGACCTATATCAAATGATTAGTCACAGACAAACTTGGACCTAGGTCTGACAAATGCACATTCATCGGGTACCCCAAAGAGACCAAAAAATATTTTTTCTACCATGCTGATGAACAAAAGGTGTTCATCAGTCTTAAGGCAATCCTTTTAGAAAAAAAATTTCTTGATGAAGGAATCGTTGCCTTTAAGGTTGAACTTGATGAAGTTCAACAGGTAGAAGGACCGACACCAATAGCTGAACCTAAGTCGGATTTGATTAGATCAGATCTGGAGCTCAATGTACCTGCACCATTAAGGCGATCTGGTAGAGTACCATGTCAGTCAGTCAGATACTATGATTTCTTGATCTGGGATGGTGATCCCATCGAACACGATGAGAATGATGAGGATCCGATCACCTATATGGATGCAATGCAGAGACCTGATTCTGAGAAATGGCTTGAAGCCATGAAATTCGAAATGGAGTCCATGAAGGTCAACGATGTATGGACATTGGTTGACCCACCTGAAGGGATTAAACCCATTGGGTGTAAATGAGTATTCAAAAGGAAAAGGGGCGCAGACGGAATGGTGGAGACCTATAAAGCCCGTCTGGTTGCCAAGGGGTATCGTCAATATTATGGTATTGACTATGACGAGATATTTTTCCATGTGGCAATGCTCAAATCTATTTGGATAATGCTTGCAATAGCTGCCCATCTGGATTATGAGATCTAAAAAATGGATGTAAAGACAACTTTCCTGAATGGAGAGCTGACCGAAGAGGTGTATATGATACAACCTGAGGGGTTTACATCCACAGATGAGTCCAAGGTATGCAAGCTTTAGAGATCCATTTATGGATTGAAGCAAGCTTCTTGGAGTTGGAACATGCATTTTGATAAGGTGATCAAAATGTATGGCTTCGTTAAGAATGGAGAAGAGTCCTGCATCTATAAATAGGCAAATGGTCTAGTTGTGGTATTCGTTGTCTTGTACGTGGATGACATTTTTTTAATCGGGAATGACATCCCCACACTACAGGGAATAAAAGTTTGGTTGTCATCGTAGCTCTCCATAAAGGACTTGGGTGAAGCATCCTACATTCTAAGGATGAAGATCTATAGGGATAGATCTAAAATGATGCTTGGGTCATCCCAGTCCACATACATAGACACTGTGCTGAAGAGGTTCAGCATAGAGAATTTCAAGAAGGGCTATCTACCGATAGGCCATGAAATTTCTCTCTCTAAGAAGGATTGTCTGACAACTCCTGAAGAGAGAGAGAGCGTATGAGTAGAGTCCCATATGCTTTGGCCATGGGATCTATCATGTACGCCATGACATGTACAAAACCAGATGTGGCATACTCACTAGGAGTAGTGAGTAGATACCAATCTGATTCTGAAGAAAACCACTGGAAAGTGGTTAAAGCCATCCTTAAGTATTTGAGAAATACTAAGGACCAATGGTTGGTTTATGGCGAGTCAGATCTGAAACTTGTGGGGTTCATAGACTCCAGCTTTCAATCTGACCATGATGACAGTAGAAGCGTATCGGGTTATATCTTTACTCTGAATGGTGGAGCTATCTGCTAGAAGAGTTTCAAGCAGCATACTGTGGAAGACTCTGTTTGTGAGCGGAGTATATCGCAGCATCGGATGCTGCGAAGGAAGCTGTGTGGATAAGAAAATTCATCACTGAGCTCGGAGTAGCACCCTCCCTCGATGGTTCGGTCCTCCTCTACTGCGACAGCACTGGTGCCATAGCTCAGGTGAAGGAACCCAGAGCACACCAGCAGACGAAGCACATTTTGTGCCACTTTCATCTGGTCTAAGAGATCGTGGATTGAGGTGACGTCGACCTTCAGAAGATCGACAGAAAGGAGAACCTAGCCGACCCCTTCACTAAAGCCCTGGCAATAAAAAAGTTTGACAACCACAAGTCGAAGATGGGTATTAGATACTGTGCCAAGTGGCTTTAGGAGAAGTGGGAGTTGTTGGAAAATATGTCCCAAAAGCCAATAGTCAAGCTGTTGACGGTTGAGCAACCAAGTATTGTAATTGATTTGTTAATAAATAAAATATATTTTTGGTATTTTCATCATAAGCTTTCATCTTCTAATGAACTCTACTGTTATGATGAAGTCCATAGGACTATTTAAGTTCGATAAAGAGAAGATTTATCGATTAGTCCTTAAAACTGTTCACGACCAAATGATAGGCTGTTAATAAGGACGATAGCTTCTATCGAGTATAGGTCGCTGTAGGCCATATGGGTTGGTTATCCTCTTAACCACAGAGTGTGGAGACACTAGTATGGCATACAGGTGAGATGTAAGGGTATATCATCATTGAACGTGACCAATTCTAGAGCATTCTACTATCGAGAATGTCTTTGATGGGATATAGGTATAAGTGTCCCTTAGACCTGAGATCACCTCAGTGACTTGCAAGCAACTCACTGTACTTTGATACTAGACTAACTGAATTTCTAATTCAGTGATGGAAGGCTTCTGGGCATAGTCAAGTACTTGCGAAGTCAGAGTGTGATCGAGATGGGATTGACCACTCCAAGAGTTGGAGAAGAATGAGTCACTGTATTTCAATTTAGCAAAACCTTGGCCAGGATAATCCATCAGATGGATTTGATATTTTGAAATACAATGTGGATAATCTAATCAGAGTTGACAGTTGAACTCTGAGGTATCCTATGATCATTTTGGTCAAGAGGATGAATTATATGAAAACTATATCCACATGGGTTCTAAGGATGTTGTTCTACACATTCGACCTATCCGATCGTCAGATACCATTTGCTAGATGGTCACTTTGATTTGTACAAAAATTTATTCTGGTGCTACCAGCTTAGATTTGGACCTATAAGGTCACACACATTAGAGTTCATGATCCGATCGGATGGTTAATCAACGATTAAGAATCTTTCTAGGGTTAAATGATCAATACGATTGACATTTAATCTAGTGCAAGTGTTGCAGGAGGATTGATTAGCAATTCGATTGCTAATTGACTTAATTTAATTAAGAAAATAGACTGAGATTATGTTTAATTAAATATAATTTAATTAAATTTAATTTGATCTTGATTGGATCAAGTTCAATTGGTTTATTGGATAAGCCAAGTACAAAGAAAAAATTAGTCCTAGTTCAATTAGGACTTGGGTCAACCTAGTTTCTAATTTGATTAAAAGATTAAATCAAATTTAAATCAAATTTAATCTAATTAAATTATATTTTTAATTGGGTTAAGACTATTTTAATTAGATTGATCTAATTTTGGTTTGATTTGGTTTGAGAAACCAAATTAAAACAAGTCATAAGATAGAATCCTAGTAAGACTAGGATTACACCTTGCGCCACATAAGCCCCCCCCACGCCCTCTCTCTTATTCCATGCCAATCCCCTCTTGTTTTGTATGACAAAAGCCCTCTCCTAGGTCTTTCCCACATCCAAAAGGCTTCCTCTGTTCTTTCATACATGGAAAGTGGTTGTGGATCAAATCAAAGTAGGAATAAGTTTGGATTTCAAATTCTATGAGATAGAGTTTTAGAAATCCAAATCTCTTTCCTTTTTGCACTGAATTTATCCATATTTTTTTTAATATTTTTGTGGTTTTTAGGGCACACATTGTGCACCCTTTTCTGGTGGTCCATGTATGAAAATAAGGAGGAGGAGACCAAGAGTTGGGCACCCCTTATTTTGCCATGTTTGGATAAGCCTAAACTAGGTATTTGACCTAGACAAAGACTCTATCATATCTCTCTATATAAAATGAGTTTCTTTATAAAATTTTTGATGAACATAGAGATTTGAGAGACCTTTGGAGCATCCAAAAATCAAAGAAAAAAACTTTTGGGTCATGGAGATATTATAGACACAAGACAAGGTGTCTAAGAGAGAGTAAAGAGAAGAAGAAGAGGATCTTCTTCTAGGGTTGTTAGTTTCATCTCTTCCCTTCCTCCATCTTGAGTTTTCTAAGAGCATCTCAGATTTGAAACTCCTCCTCCAACTTCTCATCCTTGGAAGAGTTCAAATCAAGAATAAGGAGGCACCTGATCAACCATCAAAGAAGGATCAATGCAGTACTAGCATACTGTGCTGATTTCCTGAAGCAGGACTTCTGGTCGAGAGTCATGGGCTCGTGTGGATGACTCTTAGAGATCGGACGTATGTGCGGTTTGCAACATCATCCTCAAGCCCAGATCAGCAAGGTTAGAACATCTAACTTGCAAGGTAATAGATCTGATCTATTGTTTAATACATACATTAGATGTAGTATAGAAACATGTTGATATGATCAACATGTAGTTCATGCTCTATATATTTTAATTTTTGATTTAATACTATGTAATAATCATATAATAGGATCTTAGATTTAGAGATTCTCTTATTTTGAAAAATAAATTTTGATTTATTTTAGTCTTTCGCTGCCTGATCTTGAAAAAGTTTCAAGATCTAACCCTAAAATCCTAGATCTGGTTCCTTCATGAAGTACTTATAACATGTATCAATATAAAATACTCTTTTCATAGTTCTTCTTCTTGAGACATCACAGTGGCACCCCTACACGCCATAAGAGTACCCCATGGAATGAGAAGAGAGAATCTTTGAACTCTACTTGCTCTTATGATCGGACGGCCTGGTGATGAACCACAATTCAAGTACTAGACTACTAAAAAAAATTTTATACATATATCATGCATTTAATATTATGTATTTAAAATATTTCTCTAAGACATGTTAGGATTTGAATATTCAATTCGATTCAACTATTGACCCGACTTGAACCAAATCAAAAACCTAAGCTTGATCACAATCAAGACAATATTCCAAGTTTTGATTGTATAAATCAAGACACGCTCTAATTGTTAGATGTATGTCTTAGAAACCAATATGGCTAATACATTGTAATAAATCAAGGATATAAGTTTGTACTTAATACATTGATATGATCAATAAAAGGATAAGTTTATTTTTTATTCAAGTGTGATGTGTCTTTGAGTCATCCATGGAATTAACTTTCGATACATATTCTCAAAGAGTTGAGAATTAGAGACATATATTTAATTCTTAAAATCTTTCGATCATAGGATCATCATGAGGATGATGATTGATCCAGATAGATTGACACACAGATTGCTTCCTTTAAATAGATGGGTCTCTAGTCTACAGTGTAGAGATACTGGACAATGAGTGCGGATACTTGTTAGAGAATAATAAATACTGAGCGTGACCATATGAGAGATCACTTAGATTTCTACTCGATTGTCAGTGATCATCTCGATGCTGTAGTTGTGTGACTAGTCTTTTGATCTGAGATGGCACTACTGCTCACAGTGAGGCTGCTGGAGTTTGATTTATACAAAATATGGATCTTAATGAGCCCTTGTAGTAGATATTGATGATAGTTAGTTCACTGTAGGAATAGGATGTGTATTAAGATGGGATCTATCAACCTTGGTAGCAAGGAGTAGGCCTATGGAATTTGAGAGGCTAAGTTTGAGAATCTGTGGCTACAGTAGTGTGATTAATGGAAAAGAATTTTCATAAAAGTCACAACTGGATTTAAGCTGATCGAATCTATCATATGACTAATATTGAGATTTGATGATTTATTCATGACCTGCCATCTAGTCAGGACTCATGATAGAGGGACTGAATCACACGTTAACTATACCTTGAAGGAAAAATCGAATTTTTCCTTGTAGGATCTTCTAGATCTAATGAGATCTGGGACAAAATATTTTTAAAAAAAATTATCCTACTTTATTTTAGATCTAAGATTTATTAGATCTAATTTTTATTTTCTAATATTTAATCTAAAATTAAATCTAAAATTTGAGGATTAGAGGAATACCTCTAGGGTAACTAGATTACCCTGTAGATGATCGCAGCAACGCCCGAGATTCTAAAATACCCACGCAGTCGTCTGACCTCTACCGATATCCACTCGAGTAGGATCTATATCATCTTCTCTTCATAAATTTTTGCTCCAAAAATCAGATCTAGATCTGATCTACAAGATCTTCAAAAGATCTTCTGAAGCTGGAGTAGCAGCTTCTCGATAAATCCCTGCAGCCTTCTGATCAGAGAGCAACCACACCTTGGACAAGCACCAGATGGATGCCCAACCTCTTGGATATGAAGAGGGGAGGGAGAGGAGCAGAGGGGGCATGAAGAAGTGGAGGGGTTTCATATTTTTGCTGGGTATTGAGTAGAGTCTCTAAACTCTAGGCGCAGATAGGATTTAAATAGACCCTGCTGTGCCATGCAGTGCCACATCATTCGACCAATCAAAAAATTTTAATTAATTCTGAAAAAATTTTGATTGGTGGAGTGATGTCATATGATCATATCAGATAAAAATTCCACCAAACTCTCCTACTGTTGGCACCAACACTGGATAAACACAGTGAGATTGGCGCCCAATAGTTTGAGTCGATCAAGGCATAGAGTCCTCATCTCATGGGACTCTATCCTTATCCACTTGGGGTGCACGCCATATTTGATTATGGTGCCCACTTTGAGGATAAAATTAGTAGGTGGACACTCCATAAAAACTCTCCAATGACCTCTTGCCAAGTGACTTTCAGTCCAATGTCCATGGGTCAAAGTTGATCGATGTCCTAAAACGGAAATGGTAGGTGACAGAAATTAGCAGGTATTGTCTTAAATTCATCTCATGAATTTCTAAGCTGGACTAACTCCAGTCGGACTGAGAGAAATTTTCTCAAGGTTCTCTGGGTGAGTCAAATCACATTTGGCACAGTCGAGATAGAAAAGATTACACGAGGAGAAAGTTAGGCTCAATCGTGTGCTAGCACGATTTCCTTGAACCTAATTGGATCTAATCCAAATCAATCGAATTGGGATAGCTGAATTGATGACATCCAAACCCTAACTCTTATTTGTGTGACCCAGTTAGGTTCATATCCGTATGGTAATGAGACATGTCGTGATCTCATCACCGACATCATCGAAACTCCTTTCGATGGATCAGAACTCCTTTCGATGGATCAGAACTCCTTTCGATGGATCAGAACTCTTCTGATTCAGACAATTAGAATGATCGATCATCAAGATCATTCTAATTACTTTCAAAATCTATAAGTGATACCTAACAGTATATGGTGGCAACCCATCAGAAATGAAGATGAACCTCTCGGTGCAGCTACCTATGTGATTGAGTTCCTCTATTATGAGTCCCGACTGAATTAGGATTAAGGTGAACTCGTCAAACCCAACATCAGTCATATGAATCAATCGATCGATCCGAGTCCGATGTGAAACCCCAATGAAAAACTCTTTCCCATTATTTCACTCTACCATGGCCATGGGCTTAAGGATTCGATCTTTCGATCATCATAGGACTACTCCTCTTATCTACCAAAGTTGATAGATCCCATCTTGGTGCAATTTGGTTCCTATAATGAATATGCTATAGCCAACATATACCTCAGGATTTTGAATGACTAGGAGATTGAGTTATGGTGTAGTCAAACTATAACACACTCAAGGTAAACTGTCGATGCACCTCAGGTCAAAGAACTAGACATAGCTACAGCATTGAGCTAGTCATCGATGAGAAGGTCGACTTCCTTATGACTGCTCGAGGTGGTCATGCTCAGTACTCTCATTCTCAATGAATATCTGTACTCTCACTCCGATGTCTCTACACTGTAGACTCAAGACACATCTACTCTAAGAAAGTGATCATTTACCAACCTTCCGGATCGATCATTATCCTCATGATGATCCTATATTTATGAGTTAGTTATGTAAATTCATGTCTTAAATTTTCAACTCTTGAAAATATAAATTAACATTCCTACTAACTCAAAAAAAGTATCATAGACATAATGTACACAATGTAATAGTAGAATAACCCTTTTATTTATTTATAATCAAAATTATAAATTTGTCCTTACATTTGTACAGGAATGTGTCAGCCAATCTGGCATCTAGGTCACACATCTAACAAACTCCCACTTGACCTAATGCCAATTGGCTACATATCTAAGTCCCATCTTCTCAAGGTGGGCTTCGATCTTCTACTAGCCTAATGGCTTTGTCAGTGGGTCTGCCACATTGTCTGTGGAGTCGACTCTTTTAACCTCGACATAACCTTTTTCAAGGTAATCACAGATCAGATGGAATCGCTGCTCGATATGCTTGGACTTCTGGTGAGACCTTGGCTCCTTAGCTAGGGCTATGGCGCCATTATTGTCGCAGTAAAGAGGGATGGCATCCGATGACATCACTCCATGCTCTGCGACAAACTTCTTATACCAGAATACCTCCTTCACAGCTTCCAATGCAGTAATATATTCTGCCTCCATGGTGGAATCAGCAATCACCGTTTGCTTGAAACTCTTCCAGCTAACTGCACCACCATTGCAAATGAATAGACTTTCAGATGTCAACTTTCGATCATCTATATCAGACATAAAATCTAAGTCTGTAAATCTCTGAACCTGGAATTTTCCATGCTAAACCTTTTAGCACCTCCACTATGTACATCTTCTGTGAAAGTCCCAGCATCCTATTTGGTCTATCTCTGTAGACCTTAATATCCAGTATAAAGGATGCCTCTCCTAGATCTTTCATAGAGAACTCCTTAGACAACTATATTTTTGACTGAGATCAACATGGAATATCATTCCCAATCAGGAGGATGTCATCTATGTATAGTACGAGGAAGACAACTGCGCTCCCACTGACCTTCTTGAACACACATGGTTCCTCCTCGTTCTTGATGAAACCAAATATTTTGATCACATCATTGAAATGAGTATTCCAGCTCCGAGATGCTTGCTTAAGTCCATAAATGAACCTTAGCAGCTTGCAGACCTTGTGATCATCATCACTGGATGTGAAACCAAGCGGCTGTTCCATATAGATATCTTCCTCAAGATATCCATTTAAGAATGCCGTTTTCATGTCCATCTATCATATTTCATAATCGAAATAGACTACAACAGCAAGCAATGTGCGGATGAATTTTAGCATGGCTACAGACGAAAAGGTATCCTGATAGTCAATACCTTCGCACTGACTATAACCTTTTGCTACGAGCTTAGCTTTGAATGTCTCTACATTCCCATCTGTACCTATCTTTCTCTTGAAGATCTATTTACACCTAATAGGTATAATACCTTCAGATGGATCTACCAAAGTCCAGACTTGGTTTGAGTGCATCGAGTTAATTTTTAATCTCATTGCCTCTAATCATTTCTCGAAGTCGATATCTGATATCGCCTTGTCATAGATCTTGGGGTCATCACCATGAGACCCATTTCTCGGGGGGAATATTTTCTCTACATTCTCTTGTATGGTACCTAAGTACCTTTCAGGAAGATGGGAAATCCTAGTCGATCTACGAGGTTGAAGAGGTTGTGTTAGGACTGGTTCTAATTGATTGGATTTCTTAGGTTCCTTAGCTTCTTGCTCTTGGGAGACATTCTCCATGAGCTTAATTATTTTTTTCGATACCACTATCTTGAATAAACTATTTTTCAAGAAAAATAGCATGTCGATTCACAATCACATTGTGATCTTTCGAAATATAAAAATAGTGTCATAATGACTCTTTAGGATATCCTATGAACCGAGCTCTAAAAGACCTGAACTCTAACTTGTCCGCCTGCTGTCTCTTCACATGAACCGGACAACCCCAAATTTTGAGATGACTCAGACTTGGCTTCTTACCATGCCATATCTCATACAGTGTGGTAGGAATGGTTTTAGAGGGAACCCTATTCAATACATATATTGCTGTCATGAGATAATATCCCCAAAGAAACTCAGGGAGGTCCGTGAAGCTCATCATGAACGGACCATATCTAATAGGGTCCGATTTCTCCATTTTGAAACCTCGTTGAGTTGTGGCATTCCAAGTGGAGTCCATTGAAAGACTATGCCATTGTCCTTAAGATAGTCTAGGAACTCCTGACTAAGGTATTCACCTCCTCGATCTGATCGAAGAACCTTAATGGGCTTTCCTGTTTGTTTTTCTACCTCATGTCTGAATTCTTTGAACTTTTCAAAGGCTTCAGACTTGTATTTCATTAGAAAAACATACCCATACCTAGACATATCATCGGTAAAGGTAATGAAGTAGACATAGTTGTCTCTAGCCGGCACATCAAATGGGCCGCACACATCCATATGTACTAGGGCAAGTAGGTCTGTGGCCCTTTCCCCATGTCCCACAAAAGGGAGCTTGGTCATTTTGCCTTGAAGGCATGATTCATAAACTGGATATGACTTGAAAGTCAACGAACTCAATAGCCCGAATTTCTCCAATTTGTTAACCCTGTCTTCCGCTATATAACCTAGCCTTAGGTGCCACAGATACCTATCATTTAGACTATCTCTAGGCCTTTTAATTCTCATGGCATTCACATTTTGCTTGATATGAAATATAGATACATCAATATGTAGCTGATAGAGATCATTAATAAGAAAACTATTTGCAACTTTATTATTTTCATAAAATATGTTACAATGATTCTTATGAAAGCTAATCACATAGCCTTCATGTTCTAAACATGAAACAGAAATCAAATTCCTGCTTGCTGCAGGCACATAATAACAATCTCTAAGAACTAAATCTAATCCTAACAGTAATTGTAGAGGGTAGG
>NC_025998.2:95458671-95486861 GCF_000442705.2 Elaeis guineensis | reverse complement strand
TCCTGTATGATCATTTGAGAGAAGGGAGGTCAGTGCAAATATCCTCACCATAAGCGGAGGGAGCATGGCAGAGTTCTTCGATTCATCGATTCATTTCCTGGAGCCTCCGATCCAGAAAATCCTCTCGACTTTGGGTCTCGAGGGTCCTCTGGTAGAATGGGGGCAGGGATCTTCCAGGAGTAGAGTCATGATCCGATTGAGGGCTCTCCACCCTCGGGTTCGTCTTCCTGGGAAAGATGGGGCGGCTGGCCCAAGTGGCCTGCCCCACTGTCGGATTCTAGCGTTCCGGCGACACCCTTTGCAGGCACACTGATGCTTGCGGCTGCTGCTGCTGCTGCATGGCCTGTACGGCCTCAGTGAGGCCCTTGACCTGCTGCGCCAGCAGATCAAATTGCTCCGCACCGACCACCATCGTCAGAGGAGGAGGAGGAGGCTGGAAAACTAGAGGTGAGGTCGGAGCCTGAGATATGGCTGCAGAGGCCGTGGATCGTCGTGTGGACACCTTACGGGGAGGCATCGGGCAAAGACCAAGTAAAGGAGGGAGGAGAGGATGTTGGAAAAGATGCCTGGGGGCGGTCCCATTGAGCACCCCTTTAAGAACAAGGGTACTGCGAAGACACACCCCTTCCTCTAGCGCCAATCCTGTTGGTGCAAAAATCCACTTACATCGGAGAAGCTGGAGTCGCGGTCGCCGCTGGGACCTGCAAAAGAAGTCTAAACCGGAGGTGGGGTTGCTCCGGCAAGACCCTCCAATGCTCAAGTCAGTTCTCTATCTCAACAAGAATGGAGTGCTCGAACGGAAATTTTAGCAGAATTTTTAGGTAAAAACGAGAGCTTATAGAATAACGTATCTGGGGTTCCCCCTTTTATAGGCGGAGGGGGCAACAAACTGATGGTGATGCCTGTAACTGTCTGGCAGTGGGCCGCCCATAGTCAGAAAAAGTATGTTGCGGAGAGTAGTGGGGTGGACCCATGGCTATTATCGGGGTGTGCCACGTGGAGTCTGCCACGAGGAGTGAAGCGGCGTCCGTTGTCGCGACTTGCTAGAGGATAGAAGAATCGCGCGATATCCATCGCAGGAAGTGGAGCAGGATCGTGGCCATTATTACGGCCTGCCAGAGAGTGATGGAGCTATGTGGAATCCATCGCAGGAGGTGGAGCAGGGTCGTGGAGTGATGGAGCGGCGTGGAATCTACCACAGGGAATGGAGCAGAATCACGGCTGTTACTGCGGTGCGCCAGGGGATGAAGGTCTGTCGGCTGAAGTCTAGCTGGAGTGTTTGGCGGAGAAAGGTAGTTAGCCATCTGTCCGAGAGGAGCTCGGAATCTGGCTTCGGTAGGAGCTCGGATGAAGTCTTACTTCAGTCACAGCCGGGGGTGGAGTCCGGCTCCCGTGGGGGTCTAGGCGGAGTGTCCTTGTTGTTGGAGTCACGGGCAGAGTCTGGCTCCCGTAGGAGTCTGGGCAAAGTCTGCCTGCAGCCATTGGAGTGGGGAACGGAGCTCGGCTCCCATAGGAGTCTGGGCGGAGTCTTTCTGCAATTAAAGTTAGGTGCGAAGTTCGACTCCCGTGGGAGTCCTGACGGAGCTTACCAGCAGTTAAAGTTGGTGATGGAGCCCGGCTCCCGTAGGAGTCCGATCGGAGTCTTCCTTGCGGTTGAAGTTGGGGATGGAGCCCGGCTCCCGTAGGAGTCCGGGCGGAGTCTTCCTTACGGTTGAAGTTGGGGACGGAGCCCGACTCCCGTAGGAGTCCGGGCGGAGCTTACCAGTAGTTGGAGTTGGTGATGGAGCCTAGCTCCCGTAGGAGTGCGGGCGGAGTCTTCCTGCAATTAAAGTCAGGTGCGAAGTCCGGCTCCCGTAGGAGTCCGGACGGAGCTTACCAGCAGTTAAAATTGGTGATGGAGCCCGGCACCCGTAGGAGTCCGGGCGGAGTCCTCCTGCAATTAAAGTCAGGTGCGAAGTCCGGCTCCCGTAGGAGTCCGAACGGAGCTTACCAGCAGTTGAAATTGATGATGGAGCTCAGCTTCCATAGGAGTCCGGGCGGAGTCTTCCTGCAATTAAAGTCAGGTGCGAAGTCCGACTCTCGTAGGAGTCTAGACGGAGCTTACCAGCAATTGAAATTGGTGACGGAGCCCGGCTCCCGTAGGAGTCCGGGCGGAGTCTTCCTGCAATTGAAGTTGGGGATGGAGCCCGACTCCCGTAGGAGTTCGGGCGGAGTCTTCCTTGCGGTTGAAGTTGGGGATGGAGCCCGGCTCCCGTAGGAGTCCGGGTGGAGCTTACCAGCAGTTGAAGTTGGTGATGGAGCCCGGCTCCCGTAGGAGTCCGGGCGGAGTCTTCTTGTAATTAAAGTCAGGTGCGAAGTCCGGCTCCCATAGAAATCCGGACGGAGCTTACCAGCAGTTGAAATTGGTGATGGAGCCCGGCTCTGTAGGAGTCCGGGCAGAGTCTTCCTGCAATTAAAGTCAGGTGTGAAGTCCGGCTCTCATAGGAGTCCGGACGGAGCTTACCAGCAGTTGAAATTGGTGACGGAGCCCGGCTCCCATAGGAGTCCGGGCAGAGTCTTCCTGCAATTGAAGTTGGGGATGGAGCCCGACTCTCGTAGGAGTCCGGGCGGAGTCTTCCTTGCGGTTGAAGTTGGGGACAGAGCCTGGCTCCTATAGGAGTCCGGGCGGAGTCTTCCTTGCGATTGAAGTTGGGGACAGAGCCCGACTCCCGTAGGAGTCCGGGCGGAGTCTTCCTTGCGGTTGAAGTTGGGGACGGAGCCCGATGGAGCCCGGCTCCCGTAGGAGTCCGGACGGAGTCTTCCTTGCGGTTGAAGTTGGGGACGGAGCCCGGCTCTCGTAGGAGTCCGGGCGGAGTCTTCCTTGCAGTTGAAGTTGGTGACGGAGCCCAGCTCCCGTAGGAGTCCGGGCGGAGCTTACCAGTAGTTGGAGTTGGTGACGGAGCCCGACTCCCGTAGGAGTCCAGGCGGAGTCTTCCTGTAATTGAAGTTGGGGATGGAGCCCGGCTCCCGTAGGAGTCTGGGCGGAGTCTTCCTTGCGGTTGAAGTTGGGGACGGAGCCCAGCTCCCGTAGGAGTCCGGGCGGAGCTTACCAGCAGTTGAAGTTGGTGATGGAGCCCGGCTCCCGTAGGAGTCCAGGCAGAGCTTTCCAACAGTTGAAGTTGGTGACGGAGCCCGGCTCCCATAGGTGTCTGGGCGGAGTCTTCCTGCAATTGAAGTTGTGGATGGAGCCCAGCTCCCGTAGGAGTCCGGGCGAAGTCATCCCTGTGGTTGAAAGTCGGAGGGGACCTGCAAGGGTCAATCCCGCTGAGGAGTTCGACTGAGGGTATTTTATACCCAACAAGGATTGTGATGAGATCATACCTACGAGATCTAAAATTCTAAAAATCCTGATTTAGAATATTCCTAGTCATAGGAGTATTGAGTAGGGGATTAATGTTCCGGATAGATTAGCACTTTCTATGTATGCTCGATGGAGAGTGGCAAATCTCATATACCACTTGTGTGAGACACTAATACAAGAAAGTAGGTGCTCATTAGAGAATGAGTTTACTGAATTGATCCGACTTAAAAAACATCTTATGGAATTTACTTACCTGTCAAGAGATGTTTTCTTATAGTGGGAGTTGTGCATGTAATCCTTTGACCTGAGACTACCATAGAACCTTGTATACATGAATCCATATTTTTTGGTTCATACACATTCATGACTTAGTCATGTACGGGGTGTTCTAGATATGGTAGAATGTGTATGGAGGTTGTGAGTAGGTCAACATGGAATCGATCACTCCTGGTAAGAGAAAATCACATCCTACTTGTTCTGATCGATTGATGATTCAGGAAGCCTTTGATCAAAGTAGAATAAAAAATTAGAAAGAGTTTTTAATTTTTTATTAAGTGAATCATCATATAAGTTGAGAGAAATATGAGTATGATATTGAATTTGACATCATTCCATATCCAGAGTCATATTCGGGGTGCAGGGAGATCACAGGATCAAATTGCATAGTAACTTTCCACTAAAAGGTATTTTTGATATTTCCTTCGAAAATTTTATATCTTCTAGGTAGACATGATACATTGCTAGACTTCAATCTTGTCTTATGGGTTTGATCGAATTAAAGAGTTTAATTCAATCACCAATTAGAAAAAGTTCTAATTGCTGAAATCGGGTTAGTTCGATTGGATCTAGATTGGTTAGATTAAATTCTAATCAAATTAAATTGACTTGAACTTAAACTTATTGCTGGCTAGATGTGGAACCCAATGGGTCACACACAAAGGGTATAAGTATCCCTTAGACCTGAGATCACCTCAGTGACTTGCAAGCAACTCACTGTGCTTTGGTATCAGACTAACTGAATTTTTTAATTTAGTGATGGAAGGCTTCTGGGTACCGTCAAGTACTTGCGAAGTCAGAGTGTGATCGAGATGGGATTGACCACTCCAAGAGTTAGAGAAGAATGAGTCGCTGCATTTCAATTTAGCAAAACCTTGGCCAGGATAATCCATCAGATGGATTTGATATTTTAAAATATAATATGAACAACCTGATCAGAGTTGACAGTTAAACTCTGAGGTATCCTATGAGCATTTTGGTCAAGGGGATGAATTATATGGAAACTATATCCGCATGGGTTCTAAGGATGTTGTTCTACACATTCGACCTATCCGATCGTTGGGTACCATTGCTAGATGATCACTTTGATTGGTATAGAAATTTATTTTTATGCTATCAGCTTGAGTTCAAACCTATGAGGTCACACACATTAGAGTTCATGATCCGATCGGATGGTTGATCAACGATTAAGAATCATTCTAGGGTTAAACGATCAATACGATTGACATTTAACCTAGTGCAAGTGTTGCAGAAGGATCAATTAATAATTTGATTGCTAATTGGCTTAATTTGATTAAACCAATGGGCTGAGATTAAGTCTAATTAAATATGATTTAATTAGATTTAGTTTGGGCTTGATTGGATCAAGTCCAGTTGGTTTATTGGATAAGCCAAGTGCAAGAAAAAACTAGTCCTAGTCCAATTAGGACTTGAGTCAACCTAATTTCTAATTCGATTAAAAAATTAAATTAGATTTAAATTTAATTTAATCTGATTAAATTATGTTCTTAATTGGGTTAATATCTATTTTAATTGGATTGATTTAGTTTTCATTTGATTTGGTTTGAGAAACCAAATCTGAACAAGTTATAGATTGAATCCTAGTAAGACTAGGATTCCACCTTGCGCCACCTTAGCCCGCCATGCCCACTCTCTCTTATTTTATGCAACAAAACTTTCTCTCCCAGGCTTTCACATATACCCAAAGCTTTCCACTCTTTTTTATATGGAATGTGGTTGTGGACCAAGTCAAAGTAGGAATTAGTTTGGATTTCAAATTCTATGAGATAGAATTTTAGGAAACCAAAACTCTTTCCTTATGGCACTGATTTTATCCAAATTCTTTTTGAGATTTTTATGGCTTTTATGACACATATTGTGCACCCTTTTCTAGTGGTCCATGGAAAAAAAAGGAGGGGGCACCCAAGAGTTGGGCACCACTTGTCTTGCCCTGTTTGGATTTTCCTTGACTAGGTATTTGACCTAGACAAAGACTCTTCATATATCATTATTTAAGATGATTTTTTTTTTTAAAATTTTCATGAATTATATAACATTGAGAGACCTTTGAGGTGTGTGAAAATTAGAAAGAAAGAGTATTGGTGCATGGAGATATAATAGACACAAAACTAGGTGTCTAGGTGAGAGCAAAGAGAAGAAGAAGAGGGTCTTCTTCTAGGGTTGCTGTGTTCACCTCTTTCCTTCCTCCATATATGAGTTTTCTAAGAGTGTCTCACATTTAAAACTTTTTTTTCTACTTTTTATTTTTGGAAGAGTCCAAATCAAGAAGAAGGAGACATCTGATCGACCATCGAAGAAGGATCAGCACAGTACTAGCATACTGTGCTGATTTCCTAGACCAGGACTTTTGATCATGATTTGTGGGCTCGTATGGATGACTCCTAGAGGTTGGATGTATGTGCAACTTGCAACATCATCCTCATGCTCAGATTAGCAAAGTTAGAATGTCTAATTTGCAAGGTAATAGATCTGATCTATTATATTTTACATATATTAGATGTAGTATAGAAACATGTTGATATGATCAACATGTAGTTCTTGCTCTTTATATTTTAATTTTTGATTTAATATCATATAATAATCATATAATAAAATCTTAGATCTAGAGATTCCCTGATTTTATAAGATAAATTTTGATTTATTTTAGTCTTCTGCTACCTGATCTTAAAAAAGTTTCAAGATCTAACCCTGAAACCCTAGATCTGGTTTCTTCACTAGCAAGATTATCTTGAACCCAATCGGATTTCTCTAAACCCAATTGACACTTTATAAGCTCAATTGCTTGTTTCAGATCTAATTTCTTTATTGTGTGATCCCATAGGTTCAATTTTATCTGATAGTGAGATATACAATGATCTCCATCAAAGTATCATTGAAATTATTTTCAATAGATCAGAATAATTTCACTCTAACTCATTAAGGATTGTCGATGCAGAACAATCCTAGTGACCTCTCACAGTCCATCAGAGATACCTAGCAGTATGCAATGACAACCCAGTAGAACCAAAATGAACCTCTAGGTATGTTAGATGTGTGCCCTAGATGCCAGATTGGCTGACACATTCCTGTACAAATGTAAGGGCAAATTTGTAACTTTGACTATAAATAAATAAAAGGGTTATTCTACTATCACATTGTGTATATTATGTCTGTGATACTTTCTTTGAGTTAGTAGGAATGTTAATTCATATTTTCAAGAGTTGAAAATTTAAGCATGAATTTACATAATTAACTCATAAATAGCTCCTGACCATAGGATCATCATAAAGATGATGATCGATCCGAAAGATTGGTGTACGATCATTTTCTTAGAGTAGATGTATCTTGAGTCTACAGTGTGGAGACACCAAAGCGAGAGTACAGATATTCATTGAGAATGAGGGTACTGAGCGTGACCACCTTGAGCAGTCATAAGGAAGTCTACCTTCTCGTCGATGACTAGCTCGATGCTGCAGCTGTGTGTCTAGTTCTTTAACCTGAAGTGCATCGATAGTTTACCTTGAGTGTGTTATAGTTTGACTACACCATAACTCAATCTCCTAGCCATTCGAAATCCTGAGGTGTATGTTGGCTATAGCATATTCATTATAGGAACTAGATTGCACCAAGATGGGATCTATTAACCTCGATAGATAAGAGGAGTAGTCCTATGATGATCGAAAGATCGAGTCCTTAAGCCCATGGCCATGGCAGAGTAAAATAATGAAAAAGAGTTTTTCATTGGGGTTTCACATCGGACTCAGATCGATCGATTGATTCATATGACTGATGTTGGGTTTGACGAGTTCACCTTAACCCTAATTCAGTCGGGACTCATGATAAAGAAACTCAATCACACAGGTAGCTGCACCGAGAGGTTCATCTTCATTTTTGATGGGTTGCCACCATATATCACTAGATGTCGTTGGTAGATTTTGAGAGCAATTAGAATGATCTTGATGATCGATCATTCTAATTATCTGAATCAGAAGAATTCTGATCCATCGAAAGGAGCTTCGATGATGTCGATGATGAGATCATGACATATCTCATTACCATACAGAAATGAACCTAACTATGTCACACAAATAAGAGTTAGGGTCTGGATGTCATCAATTGAGCTAGCCCAGTTTGATTGATTTGGATTAGATCCAATTAGGTTCAAAAAAATCGTGCTAGCACACGATGGAGCCTAACATTCTCCTTGTGTAATCTTTTCTATCTTGATTGAGCCAAATGTGATTTGACTTATCCAGAGAACCTTGAGAAGATTTTTCTCAGTCTAACTAGAGCCAGTCCAGCTCAGAAAAGTCTTATCTTAATTCATGAGATTAATTTAAGATAACACCAGCTAATTCCTATCAACTACCATTTTTGTTTTAGGACATCGGTCAAATGTTGACCCATGGACATTGGACTGAAGGCCACTTGGCAAGAGGTCATTGGATAATTTTTATGGAGTGTCCACCTACTAATTTTACCCTCAAAGTGGGCACCATAATCACATATGGCGTGCGCCCCAAGTGGATAAGGATAGAGTCTCATGAGATGAGGACTCTATGCCTTGATCGACTCAAACTATTGGGCGCCAATCTCACTGTGTTTATCCAGTGTTGGTGCCAACAGTATGAGGGTTTGGTGGGATTCTTATCTAATATGATCAGATGATATCACTCAACCAATCAAAATTTTTCCAGAATTAATTAAAATTTTTTGATTGGTCGAAGATGTGGCACTGCATGGTGCAGTAGGATCTATTTAAATCCTATCTGCACCTAGGGTTTAGAGACTCTGCTCAATATCCAGCAAAAATGTGAAACCCCTCCACTTCTCCATGCCCCCTCTACTCCTCTCCCTCCCCTCTTCACATCCAAGAGGTTGGGCATCCATCTGGTGCTTGTCCAAGGTGTGGTGGCTCCCTGATCAGAAGGTTGCCGGGATTTGTCAAGAAGCTGCTGCTCCAGCTTCAGAAGATCTTTTGAAGATCTTGCAGATCAGATCTAGATCTAATTTTTGGAGCAAAAATTCATGAAGAGAAGATGATCTAGATCCTACTTGATTGGATACTGGTAGATGCCAGATGACTGTGTGGCTATTTTAGAACCTCGGGCATTGCTGCGATCATCTACAGGGTAATCTAGTTATCCTAGAGGTATTCCTCTAATTCTCAAGTTTTAGGTTTAATTTTAGATTAAATATCAGATAATAAGAATTAGATCTAATATACCTTAGATCTAAAATAAAGTTGGATAATTTTTTTTTTAAATATTTCATCCCAGATCTCATTAGATCTGGAAGATCCTACAAGGAAAAAGTCAATTTTTCCTTCAACTGGTATCAGAGCCAGGTTGATGGCTCTATTTTAGATCTAATTTAGATCTAATTTTTATTTTTATTTATCTAATATTAATAAATTTTATATGTCATATCAGATATAATTTGATCTAAAATCAAAAAATTTAAAATTAAATCTAAGTAGATCTAACATGTATGAGATGCATGACTAGACTAGGAGTAGTTTGATCTATGAATAGTCTTATACTTTTATGTTTTAATATGATTAAAATATAAATTAGATCTAATTTATTCTCTATTTGTTTGATGTTATAAATATTATATTCAGATCAAAAAATAAAAAATAAAATTTTAATGAATTCATAAGATTGATCTGCTGCATGCCTAGACTAGTTGTAGAATTGTTCTAGTAACTGTCTAGAATAGATTTTATATTTAATAGTTCAATTTAAATCTTATTTTTCAGATGTTATATATGATGTATTAGATCTGAAAGTATGTTAATTATATCAGATTTTAATACATGAGATGTATGCAAGGCATGTAGAAGTTAGATCTGAAATTATATATATGATATGTAACTTAGATCTAACTAGTTTTGTAGTTAAATCAATATTTCTGATTAAGGTGTTCCTCATGGCCATCCGGTCATAAGAACAAAGTAGGGTTTAAGACCCTCTTCTCCCATTCAATGGGGTGTTCTTATGGCATGTAGGGGTGCTGCGCGTTCATCCTTAATCAGAAATCAAACTTACTTTTCTGTAAAATCCTAGATCCTGAAATCCTAGGATTTATTTTACATATTTTGTTTATGAACCCAAGACTTAATTAATGAATTAAGCTTATGAAATAAAATTAGATCTAAAATTGAGAATTTTAGATCTAAGTCATTTTTATAAAATTGGGTTTGAGCTTGGGTAGCTCAATTAGGTCTAGCGGTTGATCAAACCCAATCAAAAGTTGGTTAGGTGAGATCATGAAAGCTAGTAATTGACCAGCCTAATAGGATTAAGTCTAGGTCAAGGTCGAATCACATTTAGATGTGACTCGATTAAGTTAAGACCTAATTTAGCTCAGTGGTTAGAGCCTGGATTGTAGACTAACCTAATTGGTTCTGGTTCGACAATTTGATGTCTAAGGTAAGTTGGGCAGATGCGACTGAATAGTTTTTAATTGGGAGCTACTTGACTCGAATGCGTTCTTGTCGAGTTAATGGTATATCCCTTCCATCAATCTCACTTACCTGGCCATATGTGTCGACCCAGTTTTGATTTGAGGTGGCTAACAATTCGAGCTAACCCATGTCACTAGGTTAGTCATAATTGTTATGACTATGTCAAGTCAAGTTTAATGAGACCTAAATCAAATCTTTCTAAAAAAATATTAAGTCTAAGATCTTCCACCATTATGCATGTGCGGGCCCTTTCTGGAGTTGATTGTTCTCGGTTGGTTACAGTGGTTCAGTTGCACCGAAAAGATGCAACCATGTCTATTAGGCATTGGATGCTACGTATTAGAGGATGGGCTGTGCTCAATATTTTGGATACAGTGAGGGATGCAATCAAGAATCTAGTTCGTACAAATGGTGGGTCTGACTTAACTAAGGATTGGAGCAATATTCTGGACATGATGAGCTTCATGAATTAGAGACCAAGTTTTGGATGCACCATGATTAGAGAATCATTGGACAAGAGTTGTCCACTCATCAGTTGACCCATCACCAATAACTGTTAGGTGAGGTGATGAGCCAGTCGGTGAGACCGCACCACCCACTAGAAATCACTAATCACAAAGATTTTCATATCTCTACCTAGAGAGTGTAGGAATCTGAGAAAATAGTAGGAGCCTAATTTGTTTAAAAATGAAACCCCTAAACAAATTGATTAAGTGTGATTACAAAATCTAACTAGAAACTTTTGACTCTCTACAGGAAATATGTCTGCATCCAACCCCTGACCAAAATACTAGACACCCACAGATTGACTAGACCTAATTTCAAGGACTGGTTGAGGAACTATAGAATTATTCTAAAATTTAATAAACTGACTCATATCTTGGACCAGGACCCACCTGTCATGCCAGCACATCCGACTGCTGAACAGAGAGCATCTCTAGAAAAATAGATGGATGAAGATAACAAAGCCAGGTACTACATATTGGGTGCAATGTCGATGACTTACAGTGTCAGCATGAGAATATTATGACTACCCACTAAATGTTGGCTCACCTACAAGAGTAGTTTGGTGAACAAAGTCACGCAGCCAAGTATCAAGTCAGCCAAAGACTTTTTAAGACTAAAATGCTTGTTTGACAATGATGAAGGAGCTTGAAGAGCTTGAGAAGCTCGGTATCATCTTAGATAAAGATTTTCAGATTGATGTGATCCTTCAGTCCTTGTCCGATGTATATGGTCAGTTCATCATGAACTTTCATATGCATAAGATGCAGTGTACCTTGATTGAGTTAATGAACATGTTGGTTACGGCTAAGCTTTCTTTGAAGAGTTCAAAAGGCTCAGTCCTTACTGTGGAGCAGACTTCTTCCAAGAGAAAGTCTTTTGGAAAGAAGAAAAAGTCTGCGAAGAAGTAGAAGGTGGATGGGAAAAGGAAGAAGACGAAATCGAAGAAGAAGGCTGCTGAAAAGAAAAAATATTTCCACTGCAATTCAGACGGTCATTGAAAATGGAACTATCCTCAGTACCTGGCCACCCTGAAGAATAAGAAGGATGATTCTTTTGGAGGTATGCTCGTTATAGAATCTAATCTTACGGTTTCTTCTACATCCAGTTGGGTACTTGACTCTGGTTCTAGTGCTCATTTGTGCACTTCTATGCAGGGTCTTGAGGAGAGCAGGAGGCTGAGGGATGAGGATATGATCCTACGCATCGAGAACGGAGCAAGAGTTGCTATTGTGACCGTGGGAACCTACCCTCTACAATTACTGTTAGGATTAGATTTAGTTCTTAGAGATTGTTATTATGTGCCTGCAGCAAGCAGGAATTTGATTTCTGTTTCATGTTTAGAACATGAAGGCTATGTGATTAGCTTTCATAAGAATCATTGTAACATATTTTATGAAAATAATAAAGTTGCAAATAGTTTTCTTATTAATGATCTCTATCAGCTACATATTGATGTATCTATATTTCATATCAAGCAAAATGTGAATGCCATGAGAATTAAAAGGCCTAGAGATAGTCTAAATGATAGGTATCTGTGGCACCTAAGGCTAGGTTATATAGCGGAAGACAGGGTTAACAAATTGGAGAAATTCGGGCTATTGAGTTCGTTGACTTTCAAGTCATATCCAGTTTATGAATCATGCCTTCAAGGCAAAATGACCAAGCTCCCTTTTGTGGGACATGGGGAAAGGGCCACAGACCTACTTGCCCTAGTACATATGGATGTGTGCGGCCCATTTGATGTGCCGGCTAGAGACAACTATGTCTACTTCATTACCTTTACCGATGATATGTCTAGGTATGGGTATGTTTTTCTAATGAAATACAAGTCTGAAGCCTTTGAAAAGTTCAAAGAATTCAGACATGAGGTAGAAAAACAAACAGGAAAGCCCATTAAGGTTCTTCGATCAGATCGAGGAGGTGAATACCTTAGTCAGGAGTTCCTAGACTATCTTAAGGACAATGGCATAGTCTTTCAATGGACTCCACTTGGAATGCCACAACTCAACGAGGTTTCAAAATGGAGAAATCGGACCCTATTAGATATGGTCCGTTCCATGATGAGCTTCACGGACCTCCCTGAGTTTCTTTGGGGATATTATCTCATGACAGCAATATATGTATTGAATAGGGTTCCCTCTAAAACCATTCCTACCACACTGTATGAGATATGGCATGGTAAGAAGCCAAGTCTGAGTCATCTCAAAATTTGGGGTTGTCCGGTTCATGTGAAGAGACAGCAGGCGGACAAGTTAGAGTTCAGGTCTTTTAGAGCTCGGTTCATAGGATATCCTAAAGAGTCATTATGACACTATTTTTATATTTCGAAAGATCACAATGTGATTGTGAATCGACATGCTATTTTTCTTGAAAAATAGTTTATTCAAGATAGTGGTATCGAAAAAATAATTAAGCTCATGGAGAATGTCTCCCAAGAGCAAGAAGCTAAGGAACCTAAGAAATCCAATCAATTAGAACCAGTCCTAACACAACCTCTTCAACCTCGTAGATCGACTAGGATTTCCCATCTTCCTGAAAGGTACTTAGGTACCATACAAGAGAATGTAGAGAAAATATTCCCCCCGAGAAATGGGTCTCATGGTGATGACCCCAAGATCTATGACAAGGCGATATCAGATATCGACTTCGAGAAATGATTAGAGGCAATGAGATTAAAAATTAACTCGATGCACTCAAACCAAGTCTGGACTTTGGTAGATCCATCTGAAGGTATTATACCTATTAGGTGTAAATAGATCTTCAAGAGAAAGATAGGTACAGATGGGAATGTAGAGACATTCAAAGCTAAGCTCGTAGCAAAAGGTTATAGTCAGTGCGAAGGTATTGACTATCAGGATACCTTTTCGTCTGTAGCCATGCTAAAATTCATCCGCACATTGCTTGCTGTTGTAGTCTATTTCGATTATGAAATATGATAGATGGACATGAAAACGGCATTCTTAAATGGATATCTTGAGGAAGATATCTATATGGAACAGCCGCTTGGTTTCACATCCAGTGATGATGATCACAAGGTCTGCAAGCTGCTAAGGTTCATTTATGGACTTAAGCAAGCATCTCGGAGCTGGAATACTCATTTCAATGATGTGATCAAAATATTTGGTTTCATCAAGAACGAGGAGGAACCATGTGTGTTCAAGAAGGTCAGTGGGAGCGCAGTTGTCTTCCTCGTACTATACATAGATGACATCCTCCTGATTGGGAATGATATTTCCATGTTGATCTCAGTCAAAAATATAGTTGTCTAAGGAGTTCTCTATGAAAGATCTAGGAGAGGCATCCTTTATACTGGATATTAAGGTCTACAGAGATAGACCAAATAGGATGCTGGGACTTTCACAGAAGATGTACATAGTGGAGGTGCTAAAAAGGTTTAGCATGGAAAATTCCAGGTTCAGAGATTTACAGACTTAGATTTTATGTCTGATATAGATGATCGAAAGTTGACATCTGAAAGTCTATTCATTTGCAATGGTGGTGCAGTTAGCTGGAAGAGTTTCAAGCAAACGGTGATTGCTGATTCCACCATGGAGGCAGAATATATTACTGCATTGGAAGCTGTGAAGGAGGTATTCTGGTATAAGAAGTTTGTCGCAGAGCATGGAGTGATGTCATCGGATGCCATCCCTCTTTACTGCGACAATAATGGCGCCATAGCCCTAGCTAAGGAGCCAAGGTCTCACCAGAAGTCCAAGCATATCGAGCAGCGATTCCATCTGATCTGTGATTACCTTGAAAAAGGTTATGTCGAGGTTAAAAGAGTCGACTCCACAGACAATGTGGCAGACCCACTGACAAAGCCATTAGGCTAGTAGAAGATCGAAGCCCACCTTGAGAAGATGGGACTTAGATATGTAGCCAATTGGCATTAGGTCAAGTGGGAGTTTGTTAGATGTGTGACCTAGATGCCAGATTGGCTGACACATTCCTGTACAAATGTAAGGACAAATTTATAATTTTGATTATAAATAAATAAAAGGGTTATTCTACTATTACATTGTGTACATTATGTCTATGATACTTTTTTTGAGTTAGTAGGAATGTTAATTTATATTTTCAAGAGTTGAAAATTTAAGACATGAATTTACATAACTAACTCATAAATATAGGATCATCATGAGGATAATGATCGATCCGGAAGGTTGGTAAATGATCACTTTCTTAGAGTAGATGTGTCTTGAGTCTACAGTGTAGAGACATCGGAGTGAGAGTACAGATATTCATTGAGAATGAGAGTACTGAGCATGACCACCTCGAGCAGTCATAAGGAAGTCGACCTTCTCATCGATGACTAGCTCAATGCTGTAGCTATGTCTAGTTCTTTGACCTGAGGTGCATCGACAGTTTACCTTGAGTGTGTTATAGTTTGACTACACCATAACTCAATCTCCTAGTCATTCAAAATCCTGAGGTATATGTTGGCTATAGCATATTCATTATAGGAACCAAATTGCACCAAGATGGGATCTATCAACTTTGGTAGATAAGAGGAGTAGTCCTATGATGATCGAAAGATCGAATCCTTAAGCCCATGGCCATGGTAGAGTGAAATAATGGGAAAGAGTTTTTCATTGGGGTTTCACATCGGACTCGGATCGATCGATTGATTCATATGACTGATGTTGGGTTTGACGAGTTCACCTTAATCCTAATTCAGTCGGGACTCATAATAGAGGAACTCAATCACATAGGTAGCTGCACCGAGAGGTTCATCTTCATTTCTGATGGGTTGCCACCATATACTGTTAGGTATCACTTATAGATTTTGAAAGTAATTAGAATGATCTTGATGATCGATCATTCTAATTGTCTGAATCAGAAGAGTTCTGATCCATCGAAAGGAGTTCTGATCCATCGAAAGGAGTTCTGATCCATCGAAAGGAGTTTCGATGATGTCGGTGATGAGATCACGACATGTCTCATTACCATACGGATATGAACCTAACTGGGTCACACAAATAAGAGTTAGGGTTTGGATGTCATCAATTCAGCTATCCCAATTCGATTGATTTGGATTAGATCCAATTAGGTTCAAGGAAATCGTGCTAGCACACGATTGAGCCTAACTTTCTCCTCGTGTAATCTTTTCTATCTCGACTGTGCCAAATGTGATTTGACTCACCCAGAGAACCTTGAGAAAATTTCTCTCAGTCCGACTGGAGTTAGTCCAGCTTAGAAATTCATGAGATGAATTTAAGACAATACCTGCTAATTTCTGTCACCTACCATTTCCGTTTTAGGACATCGATCAACTTTGACCCATGGACATTGGACTGAAAGTCACTTGGCAAGAGGTCATTGGAGAGTTTTTATGGAGTGTCCACCTACTAATTTTATCCTCAAAGTGGGCACCATAATCAAATATGGCGTGCACCCCAAGTGGATAAGGATAGAGTCCCATGAGATGAGGACTCTATGCCTTGATCGACTCAAACTATTGGGCGCCAATCTCACTGTGTTTATCCAGTGTTGGTGCCAACAGTAGGAGAGTTTGGTGGAATTTTTATCTGATATGATCATATGACATCACTCCACCAATCAAAATTTTTTCAGAATTAATTAAAATTTTTTGATTGGTCGAATGATGTGGCACTGCATGGCACAGCAGGGTCTATTTAAATCCTATCTGCGCCTAGAGTTTAGAGACTCTACTCAATACCCAGCAAAAATATGAAACCCCTCCACTTCTTCATGCCCCCTCTGCTCCTCTCCCTCCCCTCTTCATATCCAAGAGGTTGGGCATCCATCTGGTGCTTGTCCAAGGTGTGGTTGCTCTCTGATCAGAAGGCTGCAGGGATTTATCGAGAAGCTGCTACTCCAGCTTCAGAAGATCTTTTGAAGATCTTGTAGATCAGATCTAGATCTGATTTTTGGAGCAAAAATTTATGAAGAGAAGATGATATAGATCCTACTCGAGTGGATATCGGTAGAGGTCAGACGACTGCGTGGGTATTTTAGAATCTCGGGCGTTGCTGCGATCATCTACAGGGTAATCTAGTTACCCTAGAGGTATTCCTCTAATCCTCAAATTTTAGATTTAATTTTAGATTAAATATTAGAAAATAAAAATTAGATCTAATAAATCTTAGATCTAAAATAAAGTAGGATAATTTTTTTTAAAAATATTTTGTCCCAGATCTCATTAGATCTAGAAGATCCTACAAGGAAAAATTCGATTTTTCCTTCAAGGTATAGTTAACGTGTGATTCAGTCCCTCTATCATGAGTCCTGACTAGATGGCAGGTCATGAATAAATCATCAAATCTCAATATTAGTCATATGATAGATTCGATCAGCTTAAATCCAGTTGTGACTTTTATGAAAATTCTTTTCCATTAATCACACTACTGTAGCCACAGATTCTCAAACTTAGCCTCTCAAATTCCATAGGCCTACTCCTTGCTACCAAGGTTGATAGATCCCATCTTAATACACATCCTATTCCTACAGTGAACTAACTATCATCAATATCTACTACAAGGGCTCATTAAGATCCATATTTTGTATAAATCAAACTCCAGCAGCCTCACTGTGAGCAGTAGTGCCATCTCAGATCAAAAGACTAGTCACACAACTACAGCATCGAGATGATCACTGACAATCGAGTAGAAATCTAAGTGATCTCTCATATGGTCACGCTCAGTATTTATTATTCTCTAACAAGTATCCGCACTCATTGTCCAGTATCTCTACACTGTAGACTAGAGACCCATCTATTTAAAGGAAGCAATCTGTGTGTCAATCTATCTGGATCAATCATCATCCTCATGATGATCCTATGATCGAAAGATTTTAAGAATTAAATATATGTCTCTAATTCTCAACTCTTTGAGAATATGTATCGAAAGTTAATTCCATGGATGACTCAAAGACACATCACACTTGAATAAAAAATAAACTTATCCTTTTATTGATCATATCAATGTATTAAGTACAAACTTATATCCTTGATTTATTACAATGTATTAGCCATATTGGTTTCTAAGACATACATCTAACAATTAGAGCGTGTCTTGATTTATACAATCAAAACTTGGAATATTGTCTTGATTGTGATCAAGCTTAGGTTTTTGATTTGGTTCAAGTCGGGTCAATAGTTGAATCGAATTGAATATTCAAATCCTAACATGTCTTAGAGAAATATTTTAAATACATAATATTAAATGCATGATATATGTATAAAATTTTTTTTAGTAGTCTAGTACTTGAATTGTGGTTCATCACCAGGCCGTCCGATCATAAGAGCAAGTAGAGTTCAAAGATTCTCTCTTCTCATTCCATGGGGTACTCTTATGGCGTGTAGGGGTGCCACTGTGATGTCTCAAGAAGAAGAACTATGAAAAGAGTATTTTATATTGATACATGTTATAAGTACTTCATGAAGGAACCAGATCTAGGATTTTAGGGTTAGATCTTGAAACTTTTTCAAGATCAGGCAGCGAAAGACTAAAATAAATCAAAATTTATTTTTCAAAATAAGAGAATCTCTAAATCTAAGATCCTATTATATGATTATTACATAGTATTAAATCAAAAATTAAAATATATAGAGCATGAACTACATGTTGATCATATCAACATGTTTCTATACTACATCTAATGTATGTATTAAACAATAGATCAGATCTATTACCTTGCAAGTTAGATGTTCTAACCTTGCTGATCTGGGCTTGAGGATGATGTTGCAAACCGCACATACGTCCGATCTCTAAGAGTCATCCACACGAGCCCATGACTCTCGACCAGAAGTCCTGCTTCAGGAAATCAGCACAGTATGCTAGTACTGCATTGATCCTTCTTTGATGGTTGATCAGGTGCCTCCTTATTCTTGATTTGAACTCTTCCAAGGATGAGAAGTTGGAGGAGGAGTTTCAAATCTGAGATGCTCTTAGAAAACTCAAGATGGAGGAAGGGAAGAGATGAAACTAACAACCCTAGAAGAAGATCCTCTTCTTCTTCTCTTTACTCTCTCTTAGACACCTTGTCTTGTGTCTATAATATCTCCATGACCCAAAAGTTTTTTTCTTTGATTTTTGGATGCTCCAAAGGTCTCTCAAATCTCTATGTTCATCAAAAATTTTATAAAGAAACTCATTTTATATAGAGAGATATGATAGAGTCTTTGTCTAGGTCAAATACCTAGTTTAGGCTTATCCAAACATGGCAAAATAAGGGGTGCCCAACTCTTGGTCTCCTCCTCCTTATTTTCATACATGGACCACCAGAAAAGGGTGCACAATGTGTGCCCTAAAAACCACAAAAATATTAAAAAAAATATGGATAAATTCAGTGCAAAAAGGAAAGAGATTTGGATTTCTAAAACTCTATCTCATAGAATTTGAAATCCAAACTTATTCCTACTTTGATTTGATCCACAACCACTTTCCATGTATGAAAGAACAGAGGAAGCCTTTTGGATGTGGGAAAGACCTAGGAGAGGGCTTTTGTCATACAAAACAAGAGGGGATTGGCATGGAATAAGAGAGAGGGCGTGGGGGGGGCTTATGTGGCGCAAGGTGTAATCCTAGTCTTACTAGGATTCTATCTTATGACTTGTTTTAATTTGGTTTCTCAAACCAAATCAAACCAAAATTAGATCAATCTAATTAAAATAGTCTTAACCCAATTAAAAATATAATTTAATTAGATTAAATTTGATTTAAATTTGATTTAATCTTTTAATCAAATTAGAAACTAGGTTGACCCAAGTCCTAATTGAACTAGGACTAATTTTTTCTTTGTACTTGGCTTATCCAATAAACCAATTGAACTTGATCCAATCAAGATCAAATTAAATTTAATTAAATTATATTTAATTAAACATAATCTCAGTCTATTTTCTTAATTAAATTAAGTCAATTAGCAATCGAATTGCTAATCAATCCTCCTGCAACACTTGCACTAGATTAAATGTCAATCGTATTGATCATTTAACCCTAGAAAGATTCTTAATCGTTGATTAACCATCCGATCGGATCATGAACTCTAATGTGTGTGACCTTATAGGTCCAAATCTAAGCTGGTAGCACCAGAATAAATTTTTGTACAAATCAAAGTGACCATCTAGCAAATGGTATCTGACGATCGGATAGGTCGAATGTGTAGAACAACATCCTTAGAACCCATGTGGATATAGTTTTCATATAATTCATCCTCTTGACCAAAATGATCATAGGATACCTCAGAGTTCAACTGTCAACTCTGATTAGATTATCCACATTGTATTTCAAAATATCAAATCCATCTGATGGATTATCCTGGCCAAGGTTTTGCTAAATTGAAATACAGTGACTCATTCTTCTCCAACTCTTGGAGTGGTCAATCCCATCTCGATCACACTCTGACTTCGCAAGTACTTGACTATGCCCAGAAGCCTTCCATCACTGAATTAGAAATTCAGTTAGTCTAGTATCAAAGTACAGTGAGTTGCTTGCAAGTCACTGAGGTGATCTCAGGTCTAAGGGACACTTATACCTATATCCCATCAAAGACATTCTCGATAGTAGAATGCTCTAGAATTGGTCACGTTCAATGATGATATACCCTTACATCTCACCTGTATGCCATACTAGTGTCTCCACACTCTGTGGTTAAGAGGATAACCAACCCATATGGCCTACAGCGACCTATACTCGATAGAAGCTATCGTCCTTATTAACAGCCTATCATTTGGTCGTGAACAGTTTTAAGGACTAATCGATAAATCTTCTCTTTATCGAACTTAAATAGTCCTATGGACTTCATCATAACAGTAGAGTTCATTAGAAGATGAAAGCTTATGATGAAAATACCAAAAATATATTTTATTTATTAACAAATCAATTACAATACTTGGTTGCTCAACCGTCAACAGCTTGACTATTGGCTTTTGGGACATATTTTCCAACAACTCCCACTTCTCCTAAAGCCACTTGGCACAGTATCTAATACCCATCTTCGACTTGTGGTTGTCAAACTTTTTTATTGCCAGGGCTTTAGTGAAGGGGTCGGCTAGGTTCTCCTTTCTGTCGATCTTCTGAAGGTCGACGTCACCTCAATCCACGATCTCTTAGACCAGATGAAAGTGGCACAAAATGTGCTTCGTCTGCTGGTGTGCTCTGGGTTCCTTCACCTGAGCTATGGCACCAGTGCTGTCGCAGTAGAGGAGGACCGAACCATCGAGGGAGGGTGCTACTCCGAGCTCAGTGATGAATTTTCTTATCCACACAGCTTCCTTCGCAGCATCCGATGCTGCGATATACTCCGCTCACAAACAGAGTCTTCCACAGTATGCTGCTTGAAACTCTTCTAGCAGATAGCTCCACCATTCAGAGTAAAGATATAACCCGATACGCTTCTACTGTCATCATGGTCAGATTGAAAGCTGGAGTCTATGAACCCCACAAGTTTCAGATCTGACTCGCCATAAACCAACCATTGGTCCTTAGTATTTCTCAAATACTTAAGGATGGCTTTAACCACTTTCCAGTGGTTTTCTTCAGAATCAGATTGGTATCTACTCACTACTCCTAGTGAGTATGCCACATCTGGTTTTGTACATGTCATGGCGTACATGATAGATCCCATGGCCAAAGCATATGGGACTCTACTCATACGCTCTCTCTCTCTTCAGGAGTTGTCAGACAATCCTTCTTAGAGAGAGAAATTTCATGGCCTATCGGTAGATAGCCCTTCTTGAAATTCTCTATGCTGAACCTCTTCAGCACAGTGTCTATGTATGTGGACTGGGATGACCCAAGCATCATTTTAGATCTATCCCTATAGATCTTCATCCTTAGAATGTAGGATGCTTCACCCAAGTCCTTTATGGAGAGCTACGATGACAACCAAACTTTTATTCCCTGTAGTGTGGGGATGTCATTCCCGATTAAAAAAATGTCATCCACGTACAAGACAACGAATACCACAACTAGACCATTTGCCTATTTATAGATGCAGGACTCTTCTCCATTCTTAACGAAGCCATACATTTTGATCACCTTATCAAAATGCATGTTCCAACTCCAAGAAGCTTGCTTCAATCCATAAATGGATCTCTAAAGCTTGCATACCTTGGACTCATCTGTGGATGTAAACCCCTCAGGTTGTATCATATACACCTCTTCGGTCAGCTCTCCATTCAGGAAAGTTGTCTTTACATCCATTTTTTAGATCTCATAATCCAGATGGGCAGCTATTGCAAGCATTATCCAAATAGATTTGAGCATTGCCACATGGAAAAATATCTCGTCATAGTCAATACCATAATATTGACGATACCCCTTGGCAACCAGACGGGCTTTATAGGTCTCCACCATTCCGTCTGCGCCCCTTTTCCTTTTGAATACTCATTTACACCCAATGGGTTTAATCCCTTCAGGTGGGTCAACCAATGTCCATACATCGTTGACCTTCATGGACTCCATTTCGAATTTCATGGCTTCAAGCCATTTCTCAGAATCAGGTCTCTGCATTGCATCCATATAGGTGATCGGATCCTCATCATTCTCATCGTGTTCGATGGGATCACCATCCCAGATCAAGAAATCATAGTATCTGACTGACTGACATGGTACTCTACCAGATCGCCTTAATGGTGCAGGTACATTGAGCTCCAGATCTGATCTAATCAAATCCGACTTAGGTTCAGCTATTGGTGTCGGTCCTTCTACCTGTTGAACTTCATCAAGTTCAACCTTAAAGGCAACGATTCCTTCATCAAGAAATTTTTTTTCTAAAAGGATTGCCTTAAGACTGATGAACACCTTTTGTTCATCAGCATGGTAGAAAAAATATTTTTTGGTCTCTTTGGGGTACCCGATGAATGTGCATTTGTCAGACCTAGGTCCAAGTTTGTCTGTGACTAATCATTTGATATAGGTCGGGCACCCCCAGACCCTAAGGTGTGAAAGTACTGGCTTACACCCTATCCATATCTCATATGGAGTCTTAATTACAGACTTACTTGAAACTCTATTTAACAGATAACAGGTCGATTCGAGTACA
This sequence comes from Elaeis guineensis, assembly GCF_000442705.2. Taxonomy (NCBI): domain Eukaryota; kingdom Viridiplantae; phylum Streptophyta; class Magnoliopsida; order Arecales; family Arecaceae; genus Elaeis; species Elaeis guineensis. Next base: position 95,464,263 of record NC_025998.2, on the reverse strand, counting down.
TATCCTCAGAAAGATATCAGCAAGCTAGAAAAATCGATCATGGATCCGACCATGTCTAACAGAGTCCGATTTCTCCTTTCAGACATACCATTATGCTGTGGTGTTCCTGGAGGAGTCTATTGGGAGAGAATTCCATTCTCTCCTAGATATGTGAGAAACTCACTAGAAAGATATTCTCCTCCTCGGTCAGATCGAAGAGTTTTAATACTCTTCCCGGTTTATTTTTCTACTTCACTTCGGAATCATTTGAATATTTCAAATGAATCTGACTTATGTTTCATCAGATAGACATATCCATATCTGGATAGATCATCCGTGAAAATTATGAAGTAGAAATATCCACCTCTAGCACTTGTGCTCATGGGCCCGCATACATCAGTATGTACTAGGCCCAAGAGCTCAGTAGCTCACTCACTTTTTTCAGTAAAAGGTGACTTGGTCATTTTACCAAGAAGACAGGACTCACAGGTTAGAAGTGATTCATAATCACTGACTTCAAGGATTTTCTCTTGAGTCAACCTATTTATTCTATTCTTGTTTATATGACCTAGCTACAGTGCCATAAGAAGATATCTGACAATACTATCTAATCTAGGATGCTTGCCAGTAGAATAGACTCTTATCGGGCTTGATCTTTCTGATCTGGCCCAACACTGATGTCCCAGCCTGAACTTGCACCTTTTTCACTTTCTTCTTCTTGTTCTTCTTTCCTTTCTTAAAGGATCGAGAATCGGAAGACGAACCTCCCACTAAGTTCACCGACTCCTTGTGGAGTTGGTGATCCTTCTCAAAGTTCTAAAGCAACCCCAGTAACCCGTGGTAGTTTACTTCAGGCTTTGTCATTCTATAATGAGTGAGGAATGAGAGATAAGACTTGGACAGTGAGTTTAGTATTGCATCTTTCCTAAGCTGCTCATGCAAGGGAAAGTCGAGCTTGGTCAATCATTCCATCAACTCGATCGTGTACAATACATGATCAGTGACAGAGGCACCATCCCGCATTTTGATGTTAAAGATGGCACAACTAGTCGTGTGCCTCTCCACGTCATCGGGTGTGCCAAAGGCATCCTCCAACACTTGAAGCATGTCCTTTGGCTGAGCTGTCTTGAATCTGTGATTGAACTCATCGCTCATGGTAGCTAGCATGATATAGTACACCGTGGTCCGATCACTGAGCCACTTCTGGTAAGTATCTCTGACTGTTCCATGTGCATTGGCAGCTGGCTCCTCAGGTACGGGATCCATTATCACATATAGGATCTGTTCATGCTTCGGGACTATCTTCAACTTTTGGTACCAGCTACCGAATTTGGGCCCCACCAACTTATCATTGTCCAACTATGATCGGAGCGATAGGGAAGTGGCCATATCTGCTCAAAGGAAAACCATAACCTAATTAGTAATTGATTCATTAAACCTAAAGATTTGAACTTTAATCAAAAGATTTCTTCCACTATTTTATTCGAATTGGTAGCCTCTACCTCCAATTCGAGAAATTACCCTAATTCCTTAGTGGGTACTAGAATCCACTTAGATTGCACACAAGCCCAACTTTGGTTGGCCAACCCATGTAAATCTAAGGGTAGGTTCATAACCAATTATTTCTCTAAATAATTTCTAATAATTTTAATTTTACCCCAGAAACCTAATCAGTAGGCTTTGGCCTCCACTGTAAAGATCTGGTTAGGTCCAACCATTAACATGACCATACTTGGTGCATCTAACCAACGAATGATTAAGTCCAACTTTGGTTGGCTCACCTAACCACTATTAGAAAGACACTTCCAAGTCATCATATGATGAGTGATAATTTCATTAGTCAATAAGCACCAGGCCTTTGGGTCTGCAATGATTATTGAGTTAATAGACTCATTATCAAACACCTTAATGGGAGGCTATGACTCAGTTATCTCCATAACTTTATCATTTTAAGGACCTAATAATTTTAGAAGATTTAAATGATTTAGAGGATGAGGTCAGATGAACCAGCTTATTATGATCCTCCCACTGGCTTCACCAAGTCAGCTTAAGGGAGATCATTAAAAGGACTGGTCTAGGAGTACCTAAATCAGTCACACTGATTTACCTAACTGACATGGATCAGCTCGAATAGTCAAGTGATCCGGTTAAAACATAATTTCACCAAGAGGTCAGGTAAGTTCGATCAATGGGAGGGTCGGCCAAAACTTGTCTTAGACACTATCAAAAATGGCCAAGTAAGCGGACTCTCAATTAAAAACCACCAGTCTGGTTTACCTTAGACACCAACTGGTTTAATTAATTTTGATTAGATCAACCTAACAGTTCATGCTAGACCGCTTAGCCAAGAATCAAGTCCATTTGGTTCTCATTAAAGACATAGACTTGACCAACTATAACTATTGTAACTGATCTAGAGAATCCTTGACCTAATCTAAGACAACAATTGATTAGATTTAGTCAATTCTCTAATTAAGTCCATCTTTAATCTAACCATAGGTCTAACCCAATTAATAGACCTAATTCTCACTAACCCATTAACCCAATGTGTTATGGTTTGTGTCTTAGGTTCTTCAATTCACAATCCTAAAACCTAATCAAACAACTTCTTAATTCTCAATTAAGTTTTGGGCTGAGGGTTGGGTTCGGCTTTTTGAAAATAATTTTTATATTTGTAAAATAATTTTATAATATGGTTCTATCAACCATATTATATGTTTGATTCATAATTAAGATGCAAGTAAAATAAACATGAAACTACTTTAGATCTAATCTAAACAGGCTCATGTAATTGAAATAATTTCAACTTTAAACAATTTTTTTGCACAAAAATTATTAACAAAGAGATTTTATTTTAGATTTAAATATCTTTTAAATCAAATAAATTATAAATTTAATCTAGATCATATCTAACAAATTTATGATTAAAGATAGATCTACACAAACTAGGACAACTTTTGCACTGTAAGGGGTAAACCTTACAGTAGGACAATCTTACAGTTCGTGATTGATCTAAAATTTTAATTTTAAATTTAATAATCAGATAATAAATTAGATCTAATCTAAAAAATAATCTAAGCATGTATAAATAATCATGTAACAAATAACCTGGGCTCTGATACCAATTGAAGGAACCAGATCTAGGGTTTCAGGGTTAAATCTTGAAATTTTTTCAAGGTCAGGCAGCGGAAGACTAAAATAAATCAAAATTTATTTTTTGAAACTAGAGAATTTTTAGATCTAAGATCCTATTATATGATTATTACATAGCATCAAATCAAAAATTAAAATATATAGAGCATGAACTACATGTTGATCATATCAATATATTTCTATACTACATCTAATGTTTGTATTAAACAATAGATCAGATCTATTACCTTGCAAGTTGGATGTTCTAACCTTACTGATCTGAGCTTGAGGATGATGTTACAAACCACACATGTGTCTGATCTCTAGGAGTCATCCACACAAGCCTATGAATCTCGACCAGAAGTCCTGCTTCAGAAAATCAGCACAGTATGCTAGTACTGCGCTGATCCTTCTTCGATGGTTGATCAGGTGCCTCTTTCTTCTTGATTTAGACTCTCTCAAAGATGAGAAGTAGGAGGAGGAGTTTTAGATCTGAGATACTCTCAGAAAACTCAAGATGGAGGAAGGGAAGAGATGAACTAACAACCCTAGAAGAAGACCCTCTTCTTCTTCTCTTTACTCTCTCCTAAACACCCTATCATGTGTCTATTATATCTCCATGATCCAAAGTTTTTCTCTCTAATTTTTGGGTGCCCCAAAGGTCTCTCAAATCTTTACATTTATCAAAAATTTTATGAAGAATTTTATTTTATATAGAGAGATATGATAGAGTCCTTGTCTCGGTCAAATACCTAGTCAAGGCTTATCCAAACATGGTAAGATAAGGGGTGCCCAACTCTTGGGCTCCTCCTCCTTATTTTCATAAATGGACCACCAGCAAAAGGTCCACAATATGTACCCTAAAATCCATGAAAATCTCAAAAAAAAATTTGGGTAAATTCGATGCAAAAAGAAAAGAATTTTGGATTTCTAAAACTCTATCTCATAGAATTTGAAATCCAAACTTATTCCTACTTTGATTTGATCCACAACCACTTTCCATGTATGAAAGAAGAGAGGAAGCCTTTTGGATGTGGGAAAGACCTAGGAGAGGGCTTTTGTCACACAAAACAAGAGGGGATTGGCATGGAATAAGAGAGAGGGCATGGGGGGGGGCTTATGTGGCGCAAGGTGTAATCCTAGTCTTACTAGGATTCTATCTTATGACTTGTTTTAATTTGGTTTCTCAAATCAAATCAAATTAAAATTTGATCAATCCAATTAAAATAGATTTTAATCTAATTAAAAATTTAATTTAATTAGATTAAATTAGATTTAAATCTGATTTAATTTTTTAATCAAATTAGAAATTAGGTTGACCCAAGTCCTAATTGAACTAGGACTAGTTTTTTCCTTGCACTTGGCTTATCCAATAAACCAATTGAACTTGATTCAATCAAGCCCAAATTAAATTTAATTAAATTATTTTTAATTAAACTTAATCTCAGTCCATTGGCTTAATCAAATTAAGTCAATTAGCAATCGAATTGCTAATCGATCCTCCTGCAATACTTGCACTAGGTTAAATATCAATCGTATTGATTATTTAACCCTAAAATGATTCTTAATCATTGATCAACCATCCGATCGAATCATGAACTCTTATGTGTGTGACCTCATTGGTCAGAACCTAAGTCGGTAGCATAGAAATAATTTTTTATACCGATTGAAGTGACCATCTAGCAATGGTACCGACGATCGGATAGGTCGAATGTGTAGAACAACATTCTTAGAACCCATGCGGATATAGTTTCCATATAATTCATCCCTTGACCAAAATGATCATAGGACACCTCAGAGTTCAACTGTCAACTCTGATCTGGTTGTCCACATTGTATTTCAAAATATCAAATCCCATCTGATGGATTACCCTGGCCAAGGTTTTGCTAAATTGAAATACAGTGACTCATTCTTCTCCAACTCTTGGAGTGTCAATCACATCTTGATCACACTCTGACTTCGCAAGTACTTGACTATGCCCAGAAACCTTCCGTCACTGAATTAGAAATTAGTTAGTCCAGTACCAAAGCACAGTGAGTTGCTTCTAAGTCACTAAAGCGATCTCAGTCTAAGGGACATTATACCTATATCCATCAGAGACATTCTCGAAGTAAAATGCTCTGGAGTTGGTCATGTTCAATGATGATGTACCTTACATCTCACCTGTATGTCATACCAGTGTCTCCACACTCCTTGGTTAAGAGGACAACCAACCCATATGGCCTACAGCGACCTATGCTCGATAGAAGCTGTCATCCTTATTAACAGCTTATCATTTGGTCGTGAACAGTTTTAAGGACTAATCGATAAATCCTCTCTTTATCGAACTTAAATAGTCCTAAAACTTCATCATAACAACGGAGTTCATTAGAAGATGAAAGCTTATGATGAAAATGCCTAAAAATATATTTTATTTATTAACAAATCAATTACAATACTTGGTTGCTCAACCGTCATTAGCTTGATGATTGGCTTTTGGGA